>NW_006159800.1:882301-886867 GCF_000334495.1 Tupaia belangeri chinensis | reverse complement strand
CGACATAGCCATTACGCTAACTGCTGGTTCCCCTCCCAGTACCATGCTGTTTTGATTACCACAGCTTTGTAGTATATTTTTGGGTCTGGAAGTGAGATGCTGCCCACTCCACTCTTCTTGTGCAGTATTGCTTTTACAACACAAGGTATTTTATGATCCAGACAAATTTTATAATTGGCACTGTAAGGGTCCATGTCTGTCCCACTTGTTACCTGTGCCAAGTTAGGTGCATATGATTATGGTCTCACTATGTGGCAAATTTTGTTTTAATTTGTTGAACCACATAGTGGAGATTTTTTGTTATTTATTTGATTGATTTTTACTATAGGATGTACGTGTGTGTTTGTCACAGAGACAGAGAGTGATGAAGAAAAAGAGAGTGAGAAAGCACCCCATAAAGGTGATGGCCACACTACAATCCTACTCCTTTATTATCCTCTTGAAACTTTGGACACACATTCCTCTCCCCTGAGTTTCAAACCCCTGGGTCTAGGACTCAAACTGGTGACAATGTAAGAATCCAGCCACATGACTATTACGCCATCTGCTGGTCCCACATAGTGCTTTCTTTTTAAAGACCATGTACATCCACAGTTTTAGTAAATGCCTAGTAAACCTATTGTATTTATCATTACCCCTCTTTTTAAAAAGGAATTAGACTTTAGAAAGTATAAGTACCTTGGCCAAAGTACTACTACTAGAAAATAGCTAAACTGTCATTGTTCAAGTTTATTGTGAAGTTTCAGATCAAAGTTTGTTGGCTGAAGCCCATTCTTTTGTATTATATACACTATGCTAACTTTACTTTGTTATTATGAAGTATTGATGTGACCAGGCTCCACTCAGGGATGGCATTTTTATACTGTGTTTTAGGGAAAGCATAATTTATACTGAAGCATTGTCAGCAGTATGGTAATTATAACAGACACATTTCAAACAATAATCTTCTCTATTGTGATGCTCCAGAGAGAGGCACAGGTGGGTAAACAGCAGAGTCATCCCATTATTGCATTTGTTCTACATCCCCAAGCCTATGCCAGACACTGCCAATCCAACAGTCTTTCTCTCAGGCTGAATGTCCTTTTCCCCTCAATTCAGTCTTCTAAGTAACTAACTCTATCAATCAAGGTTGCCACGAAACCTAATCTTTGTATTTACTTGTATTATCAGTATCTGATTTTGCCACATATCTGATAAAATCATTCAACAAGGACCTATATATAGTATGTTATGAGCCAGGCTCTGTAGAAGTATAGCCTATTAGAAGAGATAGAGAAGAAAATGAGAATGTATTTGTCACTTGATAAAAATGTATATGTATGAGAATAAAGAAATGTTCATTTGTCTCTGAAAGGGAAGTAGTGTACATAAATAAAAGTGATGGGAAACTGAATGTTAGCAATAAAGAGAATCAACTAAGACAGAAAGACAAGAACTAAATGGGAATAGTTTGCTGTGATATACCGTTGAGGCCTATGGGTTTACAAACTGCCTTTGCACCAGGAAGCTTACCTGGGCCAGACAATGGAGCAGTGGTAATGCAACAATCTCTAGTGTTAACCCATATTAGAAGGTCCTGGGTTTGCTGTCCATGCTTAGTGAGCTCACTCAGGTCTGTGGTCCAGACTAGTTAAGACTGGAGGATGGATCACAGCTAGGGGCTATGTTATAGGTGCCTGTTTATCTCTGTCTTTCTCTTTCTTTCATGGAAAAAAATAAACTTTAAAATACTCTACCTGTTCTTATGTAACTTTTATAGTAGATCAATACAGAAAACACATGGATATACATACATATACATTCCTCTTAAATATATAATTTATAAAATTTACATAGCATGTTTATATAATTTATTATTATCATCATTTAGTAAAATCACAAGGATAGATTAAAGTAGCTTAGGATAAAATATAAGGTTGGCTTTGTGAATGTTAACTTTGAGAAAACTATTGCAGATAACCAGTGGAGTTAGTGAGTAAATAAATGGTGAGCAGCCTAGTGTTGGGAAATAATTGGTGAAAAGGAGGTATAAATTACCACTGTTGCCATATAGATGATTTTTGATTTAAGTAATGGAGAAAAGAAAAAAAAGAAAACATGGCAGAACAGGCCAACTTTTGAAATTAAACCTTGAAGAAAGGATTCCAACATAGCACACTAAGAAGGACAGCCAACAGGGGTGCAGAAAACAATGATGGGAGAGAGTAAGATTCTAGTATCCAAAAGAAGTTTATATTTTAAGAAAAAGAACATAATCACCAGTGTCAAAATCTTGATGAGGACTAAACCTGGAATCTCATAATGTGAAGGTTGACAAGGTACAACCACATGAAAGAAATGATAAAGTAAAAAGTGCTATTGTTTTACCATTTGTTTCCCACTCCTCCCCACCATCTAGATATGTTCTTTGCTCTATGTCTATCCTGTTCTGTACTTATGAAGACTGTCCTCCACAGCTGTACCACCTGGGATGCCTTGCCTTCTTCCTTGAGATTTTAGAATATTTTATAAAAATTGATCAATTTCTAAAATATAGCAGTTGATGTAATGACTGCATCGCTGGACTCTCACATAGTTAACTGTGGTTCGAGTTCCAGATCCTGCAGCTTAAAACTCATATCGGGCCAGTGTGCATGCATGCTCAAAACCTTGAGAGGAGAATGGAGGAGAAAGGATTGCAACATGATCTTCCCCTGGTGGGGATGATTTCTCGCTTTCTCTCTCTCTCTTATCACTCTGGTGAATGAATGTGCCCTATAGCAAAAATTTCTCTCCTTCAAAAAAAAATTAAAAAGATAAAGATAAAATTCTAATATTAAAAAGGAAATTATCAGAGGACATGTGTGCTTACCAGGAAAAGATTAAGAGCAAGGAAGAGGGAGAATGTGAAATACAATGTGTGGTCATGCAGCAATCCCTTCTTCTCTGTTTCTACATCCTGTCAGGATCTATGCATGCACACACCATGCCATGCATGATTTTCAAGCCCTCAGGGTCAGGGCTTGTACTTCATAATTGGTCATGTGGGATCTGGCTCCCTTGGCCACTAGCCTAAGGGACCAGCCCAACTTTTGAATGTAGCAATGTGGGCTCACATTCCAGGGGGGCAATGATGGGCGGGAACTAAGAAGCTGCAGCTTTTATCAAGAACTAGAATTGTCGGGACCAGCAGATGATATAATGGTTATGTCGCTGGACTCCCACATGGCAGACCACGGTTCAAATCCTAGATCGGCAGCTTGAAACTCATGCCAGGAGCATGTGCACATGTACCTAAAATCCCAAGAGGAGACTGGTGAAGAACTAGAATTGTCAAGTGCCAAAGTTCTCAACAGTCACTCCAATAGATAACCAGGCACATACACTGGGATTGCCCATCCCAATTATATTGGCTTCTCAGTCCTTTCGGTGTATGCTGTTTTGACTGCTACTGTGTGATCATCAATGACAGATTTGTGTTTTAGAGCTTTTATGGAGGGAAAGCTATCCTTCCATTATTATTTTCTCATTTCCTCCAAATTGTAGCAACACACCTCAGCACATGGAGAAAATATCTGTTGTCCACACAAACACTCCTTTGCACCGAATTAATGTTGGAGCTTCCCAAGCTCATGCTTCCTCACACTCTATTTCATCAACTCCTGTACAATTCCAAGTGCTGAAAAGAGACATTACTGGAAAATGGAATGGACAGAGCTAGATAAGCAGAAGAGAATTTTCATTTTATACTAAACTTTCTATCATTGGCCTATTTCCATCTGCAAACTCTCTGAACCTTATATTTTTCAGTTGCTGCTCCCCATATGGGCTGCTGTAAAATGAGGTTTTCAAACAGGATCACATTTCTGCTTTCCCCATGCCACCACAGAATCAATCAAAACAAATAATGCTGGGAAGACTGAGAGATAGCAATGGAGTATTAGTAAATACAGTCCTATTCCAGCAAACCACATAACCTAAGAGAACGATTTGTGCCTCTAACAGGAGATATAGCAATTGAATATTATTTTGCAGAAGCAGAATTGTTGCTACTGCTCTCAGCACACAGCAGGTGGTTGGAAGCTGGCAACTTTTATGAAAGCCATTTATATTACAGTACATTTCATGTAAACAGTGGCAATAAAACCTAAACTGTTTCAGAAATAAGATGCAAATACTGGAAATGGGTTTTCCTCCATAACAATCTAGGCCATTGTAGTTGAATTAAAATAAAGAATAACTTTAAGGTAAAATGAACGTTTTCTTGTATTTTGTGGTCATAAGTGCTACTAGCAAACTATTCACTAGAGTTACTCTGTACGAATTCCTGCTAACTTTGATATGTCTTACTGTTTTGAAAGATAGTTAAGTAACAAATTAATTAATTTTTTTAACTAATAAATTTAATGATGATAAAGAAAGTTTGTGAAGGTTCACTTTTTTTGTATGTTTTTTTAAAACATTAAATTTAATTTTTAAAATTATTTTATTCAATTTTAAATTATTTTATTCAATTTCATTTATTTATTCATTCGTTTATTTTAATTTGACCAGAGAGACACAGAGAGAGAGACAGAGAGAGAGAGG
>NW_006159800.1:872527-880307 GCF_000334495.1 Tupaia belangeri chinensis | reverse complement strand
AAGAGATGGGGAGAAGGAATTGTGATGTGAATATGCTCCTGGGGGAGATTTCTCTCTCTCTTCTCTCTCTCCCCTTCCTCTGGCAACCACATGCACCCTATAGAAAAACTATATAGAACCTTATATTTTCTGTATAAGAAATTCTAGAGATTTTTTTTGGAGTTAATATAATAGACTTTTTTATACAAACAAGTTTGTTTTAAAAATAAAATTATTCTTAGGAGTAGGATGTCCAGTGTCACACTACTCTACTCTCTTTATCTCCCATTATTAATAAACGGATTCTTTTTTCAATTTAATCATAGTAGTCTCCTCATTTTCCTAGAAAATTATATATGTTTATACCTCAGAGTTTTTTCTTACTACATTGTCCCTACCTAGAGCCTTCTCCTCTTATTTCAATATGGTCAAATACTATTTGTATTAAATGTGACTTGTATTAAATATCACAGTCCTCATAATGTGGTGAGATAAGTTATTTAAAAATATAGTTATTAATTGAATACCAAGAATATATTAACCACTGGACCAGACATACAGGAAACAAAGAGAAATAAGCACTTGGACTTCAAACTCTCACCAATTATCCTATAGGACATCAGTTCTGTTATCTGAAAACAAGTAGAAAACCTTTGCTAATATACAGGAAACAAAGAGAAATAAGCACTTGGACTTCAAACTCTCACCAATTATCCTATAGGACATCAGTTATCTGAAAACAAGTAGAAAACTTTTGCTAATACATATTCTAAAAATTCTGTTAAAGTATCAGAAAGCTGTTGGAGTATGGGTTTACAATTTCTACCTGTAAACTTTAACATGTATAGGATGCATACTTCACAGTCATGAAATTCTACATAAAAATATATCTGATGAAGAAAGCCACTTCACAGGAAAAGAAGTGTAGGAGGAGTATGTCTGAAAGCATGATTTGTGTCATGTGGGTCACACCCAGAACCTGCCATCCTGACAGAGTTTTAACTGTCTTATTAAAATTGCATCAGCTCTGAAGCAACCCTTCATGATGATGGGATCTCATCTTCAGGACACAGTAAAGACATTTAACCAGACAACCAAAACAAGAAGCACTGCCATGTTAGCAGTATGATTTTAACAGCTGAGTTGAGAAATGTGAGAGATATTTCACATACAATAGCATCTAGTGATACAGTAACATCTAATAATCCATTGCCTTTTAGTGTAATCAGAGTTGTGCATCCATCACTAAATTAAATGCTTTTATTGCACTAAAATCAGACTCTGGACCTTATAACAGTTATCCCACATTTTCCTCCTTCCGTCTGACCCTGAGCAACCACTGATATGCTTTCAGTCTGCATAGATTTATCTAATTTAAGCTTTTCATAGAAGTCAAAAAATTATATGTGGTACTTTGTGATTAATTTCCTTTACTTAGTATAATGTTTTCTAGGTTTATCCATGTTATAGTAAGCATCAGTATTCCATTTTTCTTCATTACCAAATAATATTCCATATTATATATTAATCTATACTACATTTTATTTACCCATTTATCAGGCAATAGATATTTGGATTCATTCCACATTAAGTCATTATAAATAGCACTTCTATGATTATTATTTATACGTTTTTGTGTGCTATATGAATATGTTTTCAGTTATTTTGGGTCTATACCTAACTATGGAATTGCTAGAACATCTGGTGACCCTATCTTAAACCATGTGAGAAACTACCAGACTATTTTCCAAAGTGGTCGTACCATTTTACATTCTTACCAACAGCATGTTAGAGGCCCATCTTTTCCCACATCTTTACCAACATTCATTATTCTTTTTGTTTGTTTATTTTTACAGCTGTTTTTCTTTTCTTTTTCTTTATTTTGTTTTGACCAGTGGGAGAGATAGAGAGAAAGGGAGAGAGAGAGTGAGAGAGCACCACAGTCCTCCTTTTCTCCTTCGTGACAGGATGGGGCAAACATGAATACACGCTCAATATCATTTTCAAGCTGCCAGGGTTGGTATTGGAACTGCGGTGGATCTGTGGGATCTGGCTCTCTCTTCATAGCAGTTTAACCACCACGTTATGGAGCCAGCTCCAAATTGTACGTCTGATTTACATTTCTCTAATTACATTGCCTAATGAGGTCAAACATCATTTTATGTGCTTATGTCCATACTCATTTCTTCTTTGGAGAAATGTTGATTCAGATGCTTGGCCATTTTGATAATTAAATTATCTCTTTTATTATTGAGTTCTAAAACCTCTTTAGATATTCTAGAAACAAGTACCTGGCCAGATAAGATTTTCAGAAATTTAGGTTATTCTGTGTTTTTCTTCTTTTTTTTTTTAAGTATTATTTATTCATTTCATACATGAGCAGTGAAAAAGAGAGAAAGAGAGAGAGGAAAAGAGACAACATCTCTAATAAGGTCCATGTACTGAGACACACCCTTAGCCTTCAGCCCCGGATCAGGGGCAAGCACATCCCTGGATGCTCAGGTACATCTTCAGACTTGAACTAGGAACCCTCCCACGTGGGACTGGTTTTCAGAGCATTACCTTACTACCTCTGTGCCACCATTTGGCCTCTGGTGTTGTTTGTCTTTTTATTACATTAATGGTGTCCTTCAAATATGAAATATTTTAATTTTGGCAGTGATATAATATATAGCATTAATTAACTTTCAGATGCAGAACAACAATAAATTAATGCACTGCATTCCTACAATAAATCCCACATGTTCATGTAGTTATTTCTATATGTTTCTAGATTTAATTATCAGTATTTTGCTCAGGATTTCTATGCTCATATTGATAAGAAATATTGTTTTGTAGTTGTCTTTACATATACTATGTTTAGTTTGGGTATCAGAATATCTCAAACCTCATGAAATGAGATGAAAAATGGTCCCTCCTATGCAAATTTCTGGAAAAAATGTGAAACTCTGCTTAATTTTTTCAAAAACTATTTTGTTAAATTTACCAGTTTTAGCAATCTAATCCTGAGGGTATATGTACTTGCCAAAGAGAGAGAGATAGTGAAAGAGTAAAAGGGAAAGTAAGAAATCATTCCCTGGGGAGGATGGCCATGCTACAATCTCTTCTTCTCCATGCTCCTCCTGGGATCTTGGTCACACAGAGCACATACCCAGCATGATTTTCAAGTCACCAGGTTTGGAATTTGAACTGCACTTGGCCACATGGAAGTCCAGCGACATAACTGCCATGCCATCTACTTGTCTCAATCCTGTGTTTTTCTTTGAGAAAAGTTGTTTAATTACTAATTTAACTTTTCACTTGTTACCGATTTTTGAGACTTTCTATTTTTTTTTCTTTTGCCAAAGAGAGTATGAGCTTACTAGAGAGAGACAGAAAGAAGAGAGAGAGATAAAGTGAGTAAGCACCCTACATGGGGATGGTCATGCTAAAGCCCCTTCTCCTTTTCTCCGTCCTTTCTGAATTTGGTCATTCATCCACATGTACTTACGTTTTCAAGCTTCCTGGTCTGGAACTTGAGCTGCATGGTCAGCCACCTTAACCCCTATACCACTAGCTGGCCTACTTTGTATTCTTCAGTCAATTTTGATAGCTTTTGGTGTTCTAAGAATTTCTCAGTTTAATATAATGTGCCTAATGTTAGCATATAGGCTATTTTTGAAAGAATGGTAATAATGTCCTTCTGCCATTTGTAATTTTAGTAATTTGAGACTCATTTTCTGCATATAAGTGCAGCTATATGTTTGTCAATTTTATTGATCTAATTGAAGAATCATCTTTTCTTTATATTTGCTCTTATTTTTTTCTGTGTTCTTTTCATTAATTTTTCCTGTGATCCTTATTGCTTCCATTCCTCTGCTTGCTTTTAATTGAGTGCCCTTTTTTTCTTTTTTCTTTTTTTACATGTTTTATGGTGGCAGCTATGGTATTAATTTGAGATCTTCCTTGTTTAATTGAAAGCTTTTTCAACTATAAAGATACCCGTAAGCACTACATTAGCCGAATTCCATAAAGTCTGGTATATTTTTATTTTTGTTAAAGTAGTTTTTGTTATTTTTTTTACCCTATAGAGAGCATGTACTTGCTGGAAGGAGACAGAGAGACAAAGAAAGAGAAAGTGAGAAATCATCCCACAGAAAGGATTGGCCACACCACAATCTCTTGTTTTTCACTCTCCCCCCTTTGAATTGTGGGCATGCACACTCACATACCTGGTGTGATTTTCAAGATGACAGATCTGTTACTTGAATCACATAGTTGGCTTTGTGGGATTCAGGATCTTAACCCCCACACCATCTACTGGTCCATAAAGTATCTTCTTAATGTTTTTTAAAAAATACATTTAGATGTGTTGTATTTAATTCCCACCTATTTTGAAATTTCCAAAATTTCTTTTGTTATTGATGTCTAAAATCATACAATTTTTTTGTTTGTTTTATTTGTCTTTTTTTTTTTTTTGAGAGAGAGATTTTTATGCTAGGTTTTTTTTTTTTTTTTTGAGAGAGAGTTTTTTATGCTAGGGCATGTGTGCTCACTAAAGAGACAGAAAGGCAGAAAGCGAGAAATTGCCCCTAAGAGAGGATGGCCATGCCATGATCCCTTCTCCTTTATTCTCCTCTTGAGATGTTGAGCATGCACAAAAATACACCCAGCCTTAGTTTCAAGGTGCTGGGTCTGGGACTTGAACCACAGTTGGCCATGTGGGAGTCCAGGGACATAACCATTACACCATCAGCTGGTTCCTAAACCCCTACAATTGTGATCAAAACATATACTTTGCATAATTTCTATTATATTCACTTTTTTTGGCTTGTTTGATGGCTTACTACATAGCCTAAGCTTGAGGGTATCTCATGTCATCTCACAAAGATTATATAATCTGCTGTTGTTTGACTGAGTGTTCAATGTAAATATTAGTTCTAGATTGTATATAGTATAAGTCTTCTAGTTCCTGTTAATATTTTAGTTAAAATTGTTGTATACAATATTGAAATTGAGACATAAAACTCTGACAAAAATTGTCAAATTATCTATTTCTCTCAATAATTTTTCAGCCTTTGCCCTATAATAATGAGAATTTGTTTTTAGGTAAAATTATGTTAATAATTGTCATAACTTCCAGACTGATGACATTTTTATAATAAACAATCAGCTTTGTAAAACATTTTTTGTTGGGACCAGCAGATGGCATAATGGTTATGTCATTGGACTCTCACATTGCCAACTGCAAGGAAATCCCAAACTCAGTGGCTTGAAATTGATAACAGGTGTGTGTGCATGCATGCCCAAAAATCCTGAGAGGAGAATAGAGATGGGATTGTTGTGTGGTTATCCTCCACGTGGGGTGATCTCTCACTTTCTCTGTCTTTCCAGCAAACACACATGCCCCAAAGATAATATCTCTCTAAAAAAAGTTTAATAATACGTTTTTTTGTAATATTGACAAGGCCTGATCAGATTTGTTATGGTTCCTGTTTACAACATATATCCCTTTTCATTCTTCTATCCTCAAAGGACTTATATCATTGTACCCGGGGTACATAGCCTGTAGTCAACAAATTTGGGCACTCTTCAAGTCCAGTCTGATAATGCCTGCTTTTTGCTTATGTTCTTAAATTTAATGTTGATTTTTTTCTTTTAGTTATTTTTTATTTTTTTTTGAGAGATTTTCGCTATAGGGCACGTGCATTCGCCAGACAGAGAGAGACAGAGACACATAAAGCGAGAAATCATCCCCCAGGGGAAATGGTCACACCGCAATCCCTTCTCCTCCATCCTCCTCTTGGGATCTTGGGCACGCACGCACACACGCCCAGCGTGAGTTTTAAGCCCCCGGGTCCGGGACGCGAACCGCGGTCGACTTCGTGGGAGTCCAGCAACATAGCCATTACGCTAACTGCTGGTTCCCTTAATGTTGATTTGATTGGATTCACATCTTCCATTTTTCATGTAACTTAGTTTATATTTTATGTCTTTTTGTATCCCTATTTCTTTTTTACTGTTCTCTGTGTATTAAGTGAATGTCTTTTAGTACAACATTTTAATCCCATTAATATATTTTTCAGTTTTATAGTTATATAGTTATTTTCTCATAATTTGCTCTAGATCTTGTGATATATATCTTTTTTATTAAATATTAACCAAGCAAGTTTAATTATTTATATGCTTACTTTAAAATTATTAGAAAAGTAATGAATTGTAGAATATTAGAAAAAATAAAAATATAAGAAATTACCTATTAATTCTACCAACTGTTTTGTCTTGGTCTTATAATATACATGTTAATTTAACAACATTGGGTTCATATTTGTTCTAACTTGATTACAGAGTTAGAGAAATGTAACTCTACCTCTCTTTTGTGCTAATTTGTATAAATATTACACTTACACAATGTTAACGCCCAACAATGAATTGTTATAATTATTATGCCATATAATTTTATGTTTATTATGGAATATACGAAAAAATGGAGAGCAAATATATATCTGCATGGTTTATTATATCCTATTTTTATATTCTATTTCTGGATTTCTTCATCTTTTTCTGTGAGTTTCAGGTATAAAATGCTTTAATAATAATATCTTTCCTCCAAAAAATTTTATTCCCAACCTCCTCATTTGTGTTGTTTTCAAATATAATATATCTGTATGCAATATAAATCTGATGATACAATTCAAATATATATCTGCATGGTTTATTATATCCTATTTTTATATTCTATTTCTGGATTTCTTCATCTTTTTCTGTGAGTTTCAGGTATAAAATGCTTTAATAATAATATCTTTCCTCCAAAAAATTTTATTCCCAACCTCCTCATTTGTGTTGTTTTCAAATATAATATATCTGTATGCAATATAAATCTGATGATACAATTATATATATTTTACTTTATACATTTCTTTTTAAAAATATTAGATGTGTTATACTTAAAATTTACCATCTTTACAATTGTTTTATAATTTTTTATTCGAATCATTATTAATTGACACATGAAAAATGTACATATTTCTGGTGTACATCATAATATTTAGAAATATATATATATATGTATATATAGTAGAATAACTAAATTAACTTAGCATAAACATTACCACATACATGCATTGCTTATTTGTAGCAAGGACACTACTTAAAAATTTTCAACTATAAAGTTTATATAGTGGGCAAATGGATTAAAAAGTAAGAACCATATGTATGCTGGCTACGAGATGCTCTGTTTACCTGCAAGAACACCAACAGATTAAAAAAAAGAAAGAAATGAATAAAAATATTCCATGCAAATGGAAACCAAACCAAAAAAGGGCATGGATAACTATATTAGATCCGAAAAATAAAATTTAAATTAAAAAATCAATGGAGAAATAGACAAGAATATTACATAATGACAAAGAGTCAGTTATTAAGAGGTTACTACTATTGTAAATATATACTAACTAAATGCTGAAGCACTTACATTTAATATATAAAGCAAATATTAATAGCACTGAAGAGAATGATAGGAGAATGATAATGTGCAATTCAATAATACTAGGAAGACATTGGAGCCAGTAGGTGGTATGGTGGTTAACATGCTGGATTTCTACATGGCTAACCGCAGTTCTACTTCTGGATCTGGCAGCTAGAAACACACTTGGCATTTGTGCATTCATGACCAAAATCCCAGAAAGATAATGAGGGAGAAGGGATCTTAGTGTGGCCATGCTTCCTGGGGGGAGACTTCACACTTTCGCTTTTACTGTCTCTCTGGCAAATACATGCACCCTATGGCAAATATCTTTCATTTAGAGCAATAATCTCAAAC
>NW_006159800.1:841197-872496 GCF_000334495.1 Tupaia belangeri chinensis | reverse complement strand
CTCCCTACACTAGAGACCAGCCTTGCATAAGACAATCCCTCCATGGACTGGGGTTGTTGGAGTTGGTTTCAGGACAACCCAAGCATATCACACCCATCATATACCTATTACCACCATTACCACATTGCAATGTACAATGAAACAATCACACAAAAATAAAATTCATGCTCTCATGAGAATCCAGTACTTCCATTGATCCAATAGGAGGTGGAGCCCAGGTACCAATGTGAATGATGAGAAGATGCTGCAAACATTGACAAGCCTTGCTCATTCTCCTACCTCTGGCTACATGGCTGGGGTAAGCAGAAGGGGTTCAGGGGGCAACAATCTACAGACTAACATCAGTCCACAGACAGTGGATTAAAATAATTTAATAATACATGAAAGGGTTATATAGTTGTTTCATAAATACATTAAGAAAAAAGTAAATGAACATGTATTTTGTATTTTATAATCACATAACATTTTTACTAGTGCTTTTTGGTTTTGTTTGTTTGTTTGTTCAAGTTTTCATCTGTGTTTATTTTTGTCACCCTATTTTTTAGTATAAGTAAGATGTGCTAGCAATAAGTTCTTCAGTTTTCATTTATTCTGAATAATTTTGTTTCAGATACTCTTACCTATAATGGAGGCAGGTCAGTCACCTCTGAACTTTTTATTCGCCCCTCCCAATACAGAACTTCTGACCTGTGAGTGAGCTGTGGATAAAAACTAGGTCAATGGTCCAATATTCTCAGTTTACTGCATTTGGAATAGAGCCTTGTTTCTATGTATATAGACTGACAGAGTAGAAGAGCAGTAAAATACTGACCGCACTCATTAGAAATCTTGTCTCCTTAACTAGAATTACAGATTAGAAATGCGGGTATCTTGTGCCTCTCAAGGTCCCAGAGAGATAGAATAAGCTTGATGAAAAGCTAAAAGAGAAGCTCTGAGTTCTTGACTATACCTTCCTGAAGTGGAGCCCTTGTCAAGCTGAATTGGGTGAAGAAGTGAGGAAGAGAAAATGCTATGGCTTAAATGCCACAGAGTCTTGCTGTTTTTATAGCAAGATTCAGTATATTTATTCTATACATTTGTATTTATTTTCTCTCTATTTATTTACTTGGGACAATTTCCAGAGACTTTAAATGCTTGCTTTAAGTTTTGACCAGCTTGACTTGTTTTTCTAGAGAGTGTGTCTGCAGAGCACCTCACATTGTCATCCTGGGAACTGAATTCAGTTATATGTGTTTAAATGATAAAGAATAAAATAATTTTTCTTGCCTTTATCCCCAATTGGAATAATTGTGCTACATTCCCAATAGGAAGAATAAAAGGAAATATTTTAAGATGAAATTCATTCAGTATTTGAAGAAGAAAAGATTACAAGCACAGAGAAGATTATATCTTAATATATGGACATTTAATCACAATAAAATTTCAATAATATGTAAATATGTCAATGTGGCTGGAGAAAATAAATGGTTCATAAAAGAAATCAAACAGAGGCAGAGGTCTCAGACCATGCTTAGGAAATTTCCTCTGAAGGAAATTTATAAGGGTCAAATTTCATTACATAAAATAGCCAAACCTGAATCATTATACAATGTCTCAAAATATTGACATGTGGGAATGTTAATGCAGAGATCCTCATTTGGATCTGCAAAGCATGGAATCAATAATAATCTTCAGGGATACATAAATAATTCTAGTTTCCCAGTATTTTATCTTTCATTTCCAAAGACAATAAGGCAATGAACATGCTAACAGAGTTAATTAGTATGTGTTCATTTGAATTCTCTTGATATGTACATCCTCGAAATTTTTTAGTTTTGAGCCTTGTGATGGAGAGCCAGATTCTAATATTTTTCAAAGCTGACTTCTTCACACACACACACACACACACACACACACACACACAGTCATTCCATGTATGAAGTGTTTGTGTGTTAGAATAATAAAATACATAAGTAACAAACATGTGCTTTTGGTATAGTAGCAGTAAGAATGATGTAGTCTAGCATGATCACAGATGTCTTTTGATGAGAGATGAGAAATGAGACAAAATTCAAAATGCAAGAAAAATAGTTAAATTACTAAAGAGGAAGGAAATGGTTTTTAGGCAAAGGGAATATCATGAAGAAATATTTTGAAAATAGGATTAAGTGTGCACAGAGAGGAGTTATGTATAAAATATTTTCTAAAGCAGTTCAACAGCAGAGCTGACTAAGTGAACGAATCAGTGAGCTCAGAGAAAGGTAATTAAAAGTATCCAGTCAAAAGACCAAAATAGAAAAATGAAAAAGCTTCAGCCATAGTTGCACAAGTTGTAGGGTTCCACTGGACAACACTGGAGCTTTATGGGAGGCTAGTTTTGAATTCTGGATTAGCCTTAACATATCAGGTTACCTGAACACATCCCATAGTCCTGGCTGTCTAGGAAGCGGACAGAAGACAGCAGCATGGCACTACCCTGTTGAAGATTTCTCTCTCTCTCTCTCTCATGAAAGAAAGAAATAAACTTTAAAAAGAAAATAATCAAAGATAATAATAAAAAGCCAAGAAAGTCTTTGAGACTTGAGGAATATCATCAAGTAAACCAAAATATGCATCATTAGAGTCCCAGAAAAAGAAGAGAAGGAGAAAGTAAGAGACAAAAGTTTATTTAAATAAATAATGCCTAGAGGATTCTCAATTATGAAGATATTATATCCAGATTCAAGAATCCCAGCATGCCTAAAGAGAATACGTTCAAAGAAATATGTGTGAAAACACATTAAAATGAAGTTATCAGAAATGAAACACCAAGAATTTTAAAAGTAGCAAATAAAAAGAGACATCACATTCAAGGAAACTGTCATAGACTATCAGATTTTTTTCAACAGGACTCTTATAGGCTGCAATGTGTTTGGATACTATATTCAGAATCTTGAAAGAAAAAAATGCATATAAATAATGTGAGAGAGTTTTATTAATTTGAAATAAAAAAGCACTAAACTACAACATGATAGCCTATGAAACTATAAACCTTGCTCTTAAAGATCAATACAGAATACTTAATACTATATTAGTGGTTCATAAATAACATTTAATTCTAATAGAGCAGATAAAGACAAAAATTTTGTAACTGTTTTAGATATGTTAATAGATATGCAAGATAAAAAGATATAATTTGTGACACCAATAATAAAATGTGTGTGGAGAAGTACAAAGCTAGAGATTTTACATGAGATTGAAGTTGTTATCATCTTAGAAAAGATTGTTTTTAAGTAGAGGATTTTTTAAGCCCTACAGTAACAACAGAAAAACAAAACAACAGAATACTCATGAGATCAAGTTGAAAGGAATCAAAGTACACCTGTAAGAAAACTTTTATGGACCACAAAGAAGTAGCAAAAGAAATAAAGAGAAACAAAAAAGAGCAGGGGCCAGCAGATGGTGTAGGGGTTACATCACTGGACTCCCATATGGCTGACAGCAGTTTGAGTACTAGACCTGATGGCTTGAAAATCATACTGGGCATGAGTGCTTAGGTGCCCAAGATCTTAGGAGAAGGATGAAGAAGAGGGAATTGCAATGTAGTCATACTCCTTGGAAGACTTTCCCTCTCACTGTCTCTGTTCTTCTTCTTTCTCTCTAGGGAGCACATGCCCTAAGATGAAAATCTCTAAAAAGAGAGAGAGAGAGAAAGAGCTAAAAGGCAAACAGAACACAAATGTCAAAATGACTGCCTCTTTTTTAAGTTGTTAGGAAGACTGGGACCTGAAATTAATAACATATACTACTTTACAAAATGTCTGGGACAGAAGTTAGTAAAGTTTTTGTGTTGTCATCCCTAACTTTTCTTACTTAACATGTGTTAAGGAAAGGGACTGAATCTCACTCACTCATTTTTATACTGGCAAGCCTGGAACAATGCTTAGCACTCAAAAAATATTTCTTGCCATGAAAAGAAAGGGAACCATTAATCTTTTAAAGAGCCACTCTTAGATATGAACTAATTTTGGCCAAGATTGTGGAAGAAACATGAACTAACTTACCAAATTCTTTTTCTATGCTGAATTCACTGAAAGATACTTTGCAGATATTATAATATTTAGTTTTCACAACAAACATATGAGGTAGATACCAAAATAATTTTTAAGAGCACTCAGAAAACTTATGATAAGTGCTGAATGTAACCTATAATGTGTTTTTTAACTGAACATTTTAATTTCCTGTTAGAATTTGTAATGATGATGTCATCAAAAATACACTTTGAATACTGGCGAAATGATTTGAAATAAATGCCTTTTTCACAGTGATTGCTCCTCTCTTGATTTTGCCTCTTCTGTATACTCATGTTCACTCAGTCTACTCTTCTTGATAATTTTCTTCCAAAGTTTTTTCATTTTACTTCCAATAAGCTGGTTCAGATCCACTTATTTTTCTCCAGTACTTCTTACATAACTCCAACACCTAATCACCTTATATGAAACCTTCTTCCTTCTGATCCACACTTTCCAGATTTTGTTATATAATATAAATCTAATACGATAATCAACAAGATCTCTATTGGTATTAATTCTGTAAGAATGAGTATTGCTATCTTAAGAAATCACTTTTTTTTTTTTGAGAAGATTTTTTCTATAGGGCGCATGTGTTCACCAGAAAGACAGAGAGAGACAGAGAGACAGAAAGTGAGAAATTACACCCTACAGGGAATGGTCATGCCATGATCCCTTCTCCTCCATTCTCCTCTTGGGATCTTGAGCACCCATGCACATGTGCCTGGCGTGAGTTTAAGCCACCGGGTCCAGGACTTGAACCACGCTTGACTACATAGGAATCTAGCGACATAGCCATTATGCCAATTGCTGGTCCCGGAAATCACTTTTTCTAATTAGACTTAATTTTTTTAGAGAAGAAACATGTTTGGTTGATTGTTTTCTTTTTTAATTTGGAAGATGTCAGTGAAGGTTGTATGTGGTGTGACATGGAAGCAGATAAAATAACTACGCGGTTGTCTTCAAATACACAAATCTGCCATAGCTGGGTGATCTTGAACATATTTCTGGACTTCTGTGGTCCTCATTTTCTCCTGGTGCAACTAGAGAAGATAATAGAAGCTACACAGAGAGCTTGTAACAATTAAGATTATTCTTATAAGACCCTAGCAGGTGTTTGACACATTACAAAAATGATGTAAGTGTTGACCGCCATAGTGTAACCCTGGATAGTAGGTAAATGAGACATGATACTACAGTGAATGGCACAGCTTTGTAATATAATACATATCTGAAATTATGAATACATAATAAATGGCAATATAAGAGACTTTAAAATTGAAAACAAGACTCTGTAATAAGTCTTCTTCAAGGCACCTGAATACATGAAAATATGATTATTTAATGCTACCAGCAAAGTTGTCCCCACTTAACTCATGTTTCTATTCGTTTTTTTTTTTTTCTTTTTTTTTTATCGCTAGAGAGTGTGTATGCTTCTCAGAAAGAGATACAGAACAGGGTGGGGGATAGAGAAAGCAACCTACAGTGAGGCATGGTCACATCAAAATACCCTCTCCATTTCTGCATCCTGTCAAGATATTTTGATATGAACACATGCCTGGTATTCTTTTCAAGCTACTGAGGTTGAGACCCCTAATAGCTATTAGTGATATGCTATCTGATTCTCTTAACAAGTAGGCCGTGAGGAGGTCCTACCCCTTTTTCTTTTCAATTCTATTTTAATGCGTCAGGAAGAGAGAGAGGAAGTACTGCCTCTGTCCCTGCCCAGATTAGCCTAGTAATGCTACAATTATTTTTTCTACATTCTCCTCTCTTGAAAGGATCCTGGACATGGGTACTTATGGCTGGCATGCTTTTCACGTCGCCAGGACCAGGATTCCAACAGTGGTCAGTCATGCGGGGTCCTGCTCTATCTGCTCCATGCCCAAAATTAATCACTATGCTATGGGAATAGCACTCCTTATTCAGTTCTTTTATGTGTACCTTTGATCTATAGAAATAAGTATGGATAGCTCAGAATTAAGAAGACAAGAGATATGTTTGGGAACATTAAAGGAGTACTTACTATTCAAAAGCCTTACTTAAAAATTCATGATTTGCCATGGATTTTTCTTTTCACAAACAATTAAACGTTTTTTTTTTGTTTAGTAACTTACGTCCCCCACTTATAAAGTTAACAATTAATGACTAATTCCTGGTGTAGGTAGTAGAAATACATCAGAGTAGGACAGAACTACATAAATCTTCAGGACTGCATGCTGACTTCTACTGGATCTCAAAAAGATGATAATTTTTAGGCACTTTAAAAAAATCACACCATTCTTATTGAATGATTATTTTTGTTTCTGTTCTACAACTATTATCTCTCCATTTTTTAGCAAGTAAATCAAACCTTTGAGGTTTGACTTTGTAATCATCCTCTCTAGAAATGTTTTGTGCCTGTCCTAAAAATGGTACCTTTTGAAAGTGATGCCACTCACCTACTGAAGATAAAATGCAGCAAACTCCCTGACCTTTGAAAATGTGGGTGTAATAGCCAGATCGAAGGACAGAAATCAAAAAGGAGATGGATGAAATAAGTTTTTTTTTTTTTTTTGACAGCGTTGATCTTTTTCTGTAGTTGTAAATTCCCCAGTAGTTTTTTTCTTGATTTCCAAGGTCATTAAACAGAATAAGAGACAAAGTCACATTAACTCTGTTCATGGTAAAGATTGGCCATGAGTCTGATAGCTCAGCCGTGTGCTATCCACTTTGGCAGTTCCTTTCTTTTCTAGGAAATGTGACTATTGAGCTTGAAAAAATCCAAATTTTTAAAGAGATTTATATTCCTAGGATTACATTTTAGGAGGTAGCTTACGGTAAGAGTTCTGAGAATGAGTTTTATTCTTTAGAATATCAAGGCCTTATTAGAACAAAGGAAAAGAGGACATGTGGGCCGAATAAGATGGATTAGGAAGCATGCAAATATGTCTGTGTCTCTAATTCCTACTTTGAGTAGATTTTATCACTTGTTTGCATGTCACTTAATAAAGTGTTACCAATTCTCTTGAATGAATAGAAATGTATTAAGGATCATTTTTAGAGGTTTAGAACTGTTTCCATAAAGAAGAAAACCAAAAACAGACCACCTACTATGTCCGACTCTGCTCTCTGGGGGACACTCCCTATGGAATAACATCAGGCAGCCTGATCCAGGGTACATGGATAGACTCAGCAGATCCAGATCACCTGTGTGGGTTGGTGACTATAGTGACTTGACTATAAAATTTCTCCACCTCTATAAAAGGCATTTTTTGAGAGGTACCTTGATTTCCCATAGATCCAAAATTTAAAATGCAAATACTCTAGATCATTCCATTGTTTTTCTCTCTTAACTCATTATGAGAAAATATTCTTGTTGCAAAAGTACCAGAATTGGAGCAAAAGTAAAGTTCTATCAAGTACTAGCTATTCAACATTGGGCAAATGATTTAAACTCCATCAGTTTGTATAAATTGGGAGTTATAATGTGTTTTTTTTGCAATAATATATAAAAAGTTGCAATAATGCTTAATTGTACAGAATTGGTCTTTAAGAGGTTAGGTGAACCTTTAAAGGAAAACAGGTATAACCATGCAACACAGATCTTCATTGGGGAAAGAAATAAATACGCTACTTTAGCCCAAAAGAAGAGAAGGTTAGATGGCCAGAGAGGCACCAGGAATGTACCAGGAGTGAGTAAAGAAAGTTGTAGCACATAGAATATATTGCAACTTCCAAAGCCACATGTATTCTGTCACATATTTCTTTCAGTTTAACCTCGGACCACATCTGTCCCATGTAATGACCCTGAAAAGTATGAAATATGACATTGCTTTCTTTACATGGAACTCTACTCTTTTACATTATGTTGAGTAATTTTCTAAATGACGGTGTAATGGTCTGACTTAAAAAAAAATGGAGTTCAATTTTGTATCTGCACTCACCTTCAAAATGTTCATTAAGAGTTCAGTTATATACTGCTTTGAAGAGTTGGTGATAAATTAGTTGGTAAGAGTAAGGTATAGTCGTTAAAGAGAAAATAGTGAGCATTATTAATAAAATAATTTTATTCTCTAGCTCACTCCCTCATATATCCTTCAAACACTAATTACCAAAAGTCATAGATTTACCTTGCCTAAAACAGTTCAATTAAAGTTCAGCTATGGTTTTACTGAATGTTTTAAGACTGGGATATTTTTGTGATAGTACATATCTTAGTATTAGAGGTAAAAGAAATAATGTACAACCAGTTTTTTGTCATGACCTTATTTATGATAAATCCTTAAGAAACCTTATTTCAGTTTACTAATACTATTTATTAAGAATGAATAAGCATATACTGGGACCAGTAGTTACTGTAATGGCTATGTCACTGGACTCTCATGTAGTCGACTGTGGTTTGAGTCCCAGACCCAGTGGCTTAAACTCACGCCAGGTGCATTTGTGTGCATGCTTAAGATCCCAAGAGGAGAATGGAGGAGAAAGGATTGTGATGTGGCCATCCCTTCTGGGGTGTGTGTGTGGGGTGATTTCTTGTTTTCTATCTCTCTATCTCTCTCTGTCTTTCTGGCAAGCGCATGTGCCCTATAGCAAAAACCTCTTAAAAAAAAAAAAAGAAAAGGAAAGAGAAAAAATGAATGAAGAAGCATATTTTTTCTGAAATATATTATTGGAATTATTCACATTCCTCCAAAAATGATGTACATTTTCAGGATTCATGAACTTAGAAGGTTCACAGGCAATGGTGTAAGTAATGAATCACTTAAGATTCATGTAAAAATGTTTATTATTCAACAGTTCTGTTTTTGTCATTGGAAATACAGAAAATACAGTCCTGTCTCTCAAGTGTTAGTTATATAGAAAAAGAAAGTCATAAAAAGTAACAGTAAAAAAAGTTGTTTTAAAATATAAAATATAAAATATGCACAGAAAAGAAAAGGAGGAAGAAATATCTGTTTGTAATTTAAAGAAGTATGAATAGAACTTTGTCAAATGAAGGAAATATAATGAAAATAGAAAAGGACATTTCAACAAGGTAGATTTGAGGAGATAACACAAAGTGTGGGAGAAAATTTAGTTCATATTTGCTTGTAAAAATCATATAAATACTTTCTTGCTAATTTTACTGTAACTTCTCAAGATATGCATAAGGCTTTTATAAATACTCTTTATTTGAGGCCAGTGTCTTGAAACTCATGCCACGTATGCATGCAGGTCTGCCCAAGATCCCAGGAGAAGAATGGAGGAGAAAGGATTGTGAGGTGGTCATCATCTCTCCGGGGTGGTGTCTCACTTTTCCTCTTACTGTCTTTGTCTCTCCTTTTGGTGAGTGCACTAACTTTAAGGCAAAAACTTCTCCAAAACATAAATAAATAAAATAAATAAACAAATAAGTACTCTTTATTAGATTATATAATGTGTAACTACATCGCCATATGATGCCATCATGAAAACAAAATCATTTTTGAAAATTATATAAAAATCAAGCAGCAAGAATAATATATATTGGCATTATTTACACAATTATTAAAACCATGAGTTACTTGAAAAACTTCACAATATGAAGGTCAAGAATACTAAAATCTACTCATCTATTGAAAAGCTGATGAAGGTACTCAAACTAGATTACCCTTAAAGTTCTCATTCTACTAGAATCACTGAATGGAGAGTGAGAGGAGAAGGAGAAATTGATAATGTTTGTTCAAGTAATTGTGAAGCAAAACACTTTCAGAAAAGCATCCTCATTCTATGAATTTCATTCTTTTTTTTTTTTTAATTGTGAAAGGCCACATGCACCTGCCAGAGGAAGACAGAGAGACACACACAGAGAGGGAGAAAGCAAAACACCCCCAATGGGTCATTAACATACCACAATCCCTTCTCCTCCTTTTCTCTACAAAGTCAGGAATTGGGGTATGTACACACACACACACACACACACACACACACACATGTTTTTTTCAAGCTGCCAAAGCCATAATTCTAATGGAGGTTGGCTACAGGCCTGGCCCTCTAGCCTCCATTCTTGTGAACAGATAAAAATTGGTATGCCTCACAAACCTTCTAGGCAAAAATCAATAGGGTCTAATATAACTTTATATCCATTAAAGTTTTTATGTCTTTAGTGGTGGGTACATGTGACCCTGAGCATGTTTTGTCTGAGAGTGTGTTACTCCATTTCATCTGTGCTCTAAATAGGTTTTCCATCATTTATACACATCAATCATTTTATTTCAATATATATTATATTTACTAGGAATGGTAGTTTCTATGGCTACAGTTTGAATTTTCCATTTAAAACTTTTGCAGTATTATGGATTCTGCTATAAGTAGACAGAAGAATATAGGATCAACCAGGTTGCTTATTTAATTTCTAGAGATCCACATACTAAAGAAAAACTAGAAGACCTGAGGAAATCATTGTGTGATTTTTAGGTGTCTATGTGGATAGAACCTCAGGAAAGGAAAATTTCTTCATTTGCTCCTGCTATAGCCCTTCCATTGTTTCTAGAGATCCACATACTAAAGAAAAACTAGAAGACCTGAGGAAATCATTGTGTGATTTTTAGGTGTCTATGTGGATAGAACCTCAAGAAAGGAAAATTTCTTCATTTGCTCTCCTATAGCTCTTCCATTGTTCTTCATTATGTCAATATATTTTTGATGAGGCTATTTCCCAGTGTTCTTGATATATTGTAATCAAATTATTTCTAGTAATTCCAAATAAAATCTCATTTGAAGCCCGATGTAATGAACTGTTTATTTTATACTGTAAGTAAGCTCTGCAACTCCTTGTAAACAAAATACAGCAACTCTCTCTTCTATTTGGTAACCAGTGAAGGTGAACAGTTGTACTTGAATTAGATTTAGTTTCACTCAGCCCTAAAATTGTGCTGAAGGACTGTTAACTGGCCCGTGAGGGTCAGAGATTAATTACTGGTGGGAGACCAGACATCAAAACCGATTTGCATGAGGCTCAGAGGGCATAAGTAATGTCTTCTCTTAGACTCTCAATTATATTAACTAAGCACTAATATATTACATAAATTTCTTGAGTACTATCCTATCTACAACTTGTAACTGTGTTGATAGAATTTTTCTGAACACCTGAATACTATGGAGCTTTGTGGAATTTAGACAGCAGTGGCTATATCCTTAGTCAGAGGTGATAACATACATATGTGGAAGATTGAATAGAGTCATCATCATTCATAAATTTTGATACTTCTTTACCTCACACCATACATGTTTTTAGAGTAAATTTCATAAGCCTTTCAGGCAAATAATCTCCATCCATTCTGGAAACCCCAGGACAAGAAATAAATTCCAAATTAGCTTTATAAAATAGTGTAATTTTACCCAAAAGGTATGTACCATATAAAGTTAATATTACAGTTTAGGTATGTTTACTAAATTTAAGAATTTGTAAACTATAATCTGGGCAATGCCACGGTAACTCACACTAGACTAACCCTTATGTGGACACCAATTTCCAAGCATAATAAAAGACATAAACAGTAGGTGACTATATTGGAGAGCATCCAAAAGCATATGGAAATTGGAGGATGTTCATTCTTAAAAGGCAGGAAGTATACTGATTATGATAAATGTTACTCTGATTTCCCTTCTGAAGGCATGGGTTTCCTATCCATCCCTGGAGTTTCTGATCTACAAGTAAGGAAAAGAACAGACAATTATTTCCAATGAAGGAAATGATGAAAATAAGAACAGAAATCAATGTAATAGAGAACAAAAATTATATTCAATGATGCAAAAAACACTTTAAGCAAAATCATTAAAGCCCTAACAAGTTGGGTAAATCTCTATAAAACTAAAAAGTTGAGAGGGAGGGTACACATTCCTAATGGCATGAATGAAAAGGGGATCCAGATTACAAACCTTATGTGCATTAAAGGACAAACCCTATGTGTATTAAGGAACAAAAAGTAAATAACTAAATGGCAATGATGGCTATGCAGAAAAAACAAACAAACAAACAAAAAAAACAGACTAACTCTAGCACAGTGATTAAGTGTTTAGGGAGATGTATCCCACATAGCCCACCATAAATCAAATCACAATGAAAAATACAGCAGGCACAAGTGTATGTATGACCAAGATCCTGACAAATGACCAAATGGAGAAGGGATTGCGATGTGACCATGCTCTGCTTGAGGGTGCTCTCTCTACTTCTCTTTCACCTTTCTCTCTCTTTCTCTGTTGCAAGCTTACATCCTCTCTGGCTATTAAAAAAGAACAAAGAGAAAACAAAAAATGAAATTTCATTAAAAAGCACAATTTATAAAAATAAACAGGAGAGGGGCCAGCAGCTGATGTGGTGGTGAAGGCTCTGGACTCTGGACTCCTACATGGTCAATCACAATTTGATTCCCAGACCTGGTGGCATGCTTTCTCATTTTTCCTCTATCTATCTCTGTCTATGTCTTTGGTGAGCAGGTATGCTCTATAGAAAAATGAAAAATAATAATAATGAAATACAATAAATACTTTTTAAAAATTCCAAAAACAGGAAAATAATTGAAACTCTTTATCAATAAACTGGTAATTAAAATTTCCCACAGTGAAAACTAGATATAGATGATGAATTATGTCAAACATTGAAGGAAGCAATCTTATTAATATTAACTCTATGTATTTAAAAAAATTAACAATGCAAGGGAATGAAAACCAATTGATTTTAGGCAAAATAAGGCTAAAGTTAAATTCCACAAGAATGTTAAGAAGATAGAAACATAAATGAAAAAATTATTTGACTCTAAGCAAATTAATTCAAGCTATATATCTAAAGGATAAATACATTAATTGCAAATGAGAACTTGTCCCAGGAAAACTTGTGAGTATAAAGTTCAAAATCAAATAAATTTATTAATTACATTAACAGACTGAAGAAAAATCATACAGTGCTTTCAGTAGCTACTAATAAAATCTTTCTACTGACTAAAATCACACTTACTAACCTAGATATGTATATACTTACATATAATATTAACAAAAAGTAGGAAGAAAAAAATTATCCTCAGTGGAATTATAAGGAAAAATAATAAGAACCACGAAAAACTTACAGCAAATATAATACTTGATAAATGGTAAAAGATTGAATGTTTTTTCTATATGATGAAGGACAAGGCAATTTTGTCCTCTCACACTTCTTTTCAACAAGGTACCAGAATCCTAGTCATTTCAATTAGACAAGAAAAAGAAACAAACAATGCAAATATTTGAAATAAAGAAATACAACTATTATTAGAGGACAGCATATTTAAGTACATAAAAACAAGAAATCTATGATGGTATGTTTAAATAATATATATGCTTCTCAATGAACAATTCAACTGTCTGCACTTCCTTTACAGTTGTTATTTTCTGAAAACCTATATTTCCTGTATTTTTGCTACAAATATGTTTAATTTTCTCCTCATACAGTTGTACTATTATTGCTTTTTTTTACTTTAATATATATTCTTTGTTCAATTAAAAATTATTAATGTAGATACAGCCTCTGTGGCATAGTCAGAGTAGCAGACTATAGAGTAGGAAGCAACATGAGGCGTGCGATTGTAATCCTCAGCCCTCTTCTTTGCCTGGAGACACACTGGATGTAAGCACACACTTCCTGGATTCTGGCAGGCTTGAAGACTGGAAAAGGGATTACGGAGTGACAGAGCTCTTGGCTGACATTTCTCTCCCTCTCCTTCTCTCTTATTCTCACTTTCATGTGTGCATATATGTGCTTTATCATAAATAAAAACATTAAGTGACTAATTTATAATCATCTTGTTCATCAATTTAAAATATTCTTCTTATTCATAAATTAATTCTTTACTTCTATTTCCTCTGCTCCTTTTATTCTCTTACCTGAGAGTATACTTCAGGATAATTTTCATTTGATTAGATGAGATGAGAAATACATATTTAAAAAAAATAGATGAGCAAATATGTCTGCCATTTAGAGTATGAACATTGGATTTTCTTATTTGCTTATGGAGTATGATTCTAGAATGATGCTCTTCTAAATTTTTGTAAGAAAACATTTGTATATCTTCTTAATGCTCATAATTTGCCTATGGGATCTTTTGGATTATTTTTTCTTTGTGTATCTTCATATTACTTAAGAATATATATATATTTATTTCTTCTCAGTTCTCTATTATGCTACTTATTTTCTGACTTAATTCATTACCTAGAACTAATTTTAAATAGAAGTGGTAGAAATTGGCTTCTTTGATTTCTTCCCAAATAAACTAGAAGAGTTTCTATATCTCACCAATAAAAATGTTTGCTACAGGTAAAAAATAAAATATAGATACCCTTTATAGTTAAGAACGCTCTGTTCTATCCAAGCATGCTATTGTATAAATAAATATATGTTAAATTTTATCAAGACCTATATTAATTGATATAATCTTTTTTCCCTCTTTTAATATATTGAATTAATTGATACCACATGAAAAATAATTTTTGTTGTAATTTATTTTGTTGACAAAATATTCTGGTTTATTATTTTTTTAAATTTTTATTTTTATTAAGCAAAAATTATAGAATTTTTATTTTAAACACAGACAAAAACATATTTTATCTGTTAAATGTTTCTTCCCCCTCTCCCCGACCTTCTACCATTCACATTCCACCATCCACTCCTTACCTTACAGTCTTTGGTATCTACACTTATCACTTCTATCCTCATGTCTTCAGATCTTTCTCTTTCTGCCATGGAGTGCAGACATTCAGTACATATTGTGTAGAAAGTATAGCTTTCAAAGCGTGGCTCACATCACTTAACATTAAGTCTCCACTTTCAATCAAACAGGTCTCATTGTTTGTTATGTCTATGTAATATTCCATAATATATTCGTGCCACAATTTTTCAATGCAGTCATCAGTGTATGGACACTTAGATTATTCCATGTCTTAGCAATTGTGAATGATACTGCAATAAACATATCAATAGATACACATGTGATTCAGTGTTTTCCTATCCTTCAGGTAAATACCAACAGTGGAATTACTGGGTAATTTGTAGGATTTTGAGGCACCGCCATGTTGTTTTCCATAAAGATTGTACTACTTTACATTCCTACCAAACAATGTAAAAGAGTTCCCTTTTCACCACAGACTTGTCATTATTTGTCATTCTGGTTTTATTTATTTATTTATTTTTTAAAATTCTAGCCATTCTACTGGGGTTCATAATGGGAAGAAATATTTGCAAATTATTACTCACACAATGGATTGAAAACTGGACTTAGTTCTAAATATTTTCTTTAGCTTTGTCCCCCCTTTTTATCTGAGTATCTGAGTGAGATGGGTCTATAATTTTTTAGAGAGATAGATTTTTTTCTATTGGGTGTGGGCACTTGCCAGAGAGACAGAGAGAGACAGAGAGACAGAAATTGAGGAATCAATCCCCCAGAGGGAATGGTCATGCTGCAATCCCTTCTCCTCTTGGCATTATAGATACTCGCGCACACACAGCCAACGTGAGTTTTAAGCCACTGAGTATGGAACTAGAACTGTGGTCGACAACATGGGAATCCAGCAACGTAACCATTATGCCACCTGCTGGTCCCGATGGGTCTATGATTTGACTTTGTTAAGGTTTGGGAAAATGTCTTTGTTAAGGTTTTGGTATGAAAGTTTTGCTAGCCTTATAAAATGAGTTCAAGGGCATATTTTTTCCTTAAATATTTAGTAAAAATATACTGCAATTGCATTCTGGGACTGAAATTGTGAGAAAATTCTATTTTTAAATTTTAATTCTAATTTGTCATAGGACATTTGTGTGTGTGTGTGTGTGTGTGTGTGAGAGAGAGAGAGAGAGAGAGAGAGAGAGAGAGAGAGAGAGAGAGAGAAAGAGAAGTCACATGACTGTGGGGATAACCACATCACAATCCCTTCTCCATCCTCCTCCCAGGATTTTGGACACATGCACACATATTCCCTGCATGTTTTTTAAGCCAAAGGACTGGGACTAGAGGTGTGAAGTCGGCCATGTGGGATCCAGCTCTTTTAACCCCCATGCCGTTTGTTGTCTCAGGAAATTAATTTTTTTTTAGTAGACCATCCATGCTTCCTTTTTCATTTTGCATTCATTTCATCTTAATATTTCAACATATTTGCAAGATATTGCTCATAATAACTTCCAATGGTCTTTACTTTTTTTTTTTTTTTCCTTACCAGAGGGTTCAGGCTCTCTGAGAGAGAAAGTAAGAAACCTTCCCCTTGGGAATTGGTCTCAACACATTCCCTTCTCCTCCATTCCTTCATCCTTTTGGAATTTTAGATGCACATACACACCTAGAGTGTTTTTCAAGCCACTAGGTCTGAGATGCAAACTACGTGATTGGCCACATGGGATCTAGCTACCTTAACCACCATGACACTGACTGACTCTTTTATGATCTTTGTAATATCTGTGAAAAATATAATTCTATCTCATTTTACTCCTGATTCTTTAACAATTTTTTGGACTACTTTATTGGTTAGGAAGTGTGGTTCATTCCTAATATCTGACTATAAGAATGGACTACTCAGCTTCCCTGAGCACAGCACACTGTGGCTCCTGCCAGAGGTGTGTGACAGTGAGCACTGGCAACTTTGGAACTTGAATATTCCTTTAGCATGAATGGGAAATAAGCTGTAAGAATCTCAGTATTTAATGCCTTGAGGAGGAGTCTTTAGCCTATGATAGAAAATCAACAGCGATTGAATGTACAAATTAATAAAAATACATTAAAAATTTATATATATGAGTCTTTAGCCTATGATAGAAAATCAACAGCTATTGAATGTATAAATTAATAATAATACATTAAAAATTTATATTTAAAAAAAGAATAAAAGAAAATCAATAGCCTAATGCCCTTACTCCTTGGGTGGAACAAATGAAAAGTACATTGAGTTGGAATTCTGCAAAAGTACAAAGCCTCAGAAGCACATGGCAGAACTTGAACAAACTGCGGATTCTTCCTTTCCTTGTCTCACTTCCATGCTTCTCTAGGGTGTTTTCAGCTCATCTCCTAAATCAGTTACTTCTACTCCTATGTGATTCTCATATTTCTTACAAATAGCCTAATTTAAATTAATTATCACATTTTTTTTAGATTTTTCTAATCCATTTCTGGGCAATGATACAAAGGGTGTGAATATTTAAAACTGATATGACTCTGATAAACTGAAATATTTGATATTTATGATGCGAACTTCTATATCCATGGTAAAGTTTTTGTCTCAAAATCTCTTTGGTCTAGGATGGATATAATAGGTTTACCAGTTATATTTTTTCATACAGTATACCTTTTCTATTTCTATTTTCTATCTTCTCATAAATTTATACATAGATATCTTCCCTTAGTAACACACAGTCATTTTTAAACAACAACCTTTTAATTACAGTATTTAGTCAATTTCAATTAAATGTATTACTGATATAGTTGGACTTACATGTGTGATTTTAAGCTATCTACATACCAGACATCTTCTATAGCATTTTTTCTGCCTTATCATTTTGTAAGTAGAGTATTTACATTAGACAATTGTTATTTTATATATTTATATATTACACCCTTATCTTCTACTTTTTTTATTGATTATTCTAATACTTACATATAATATCTTGATAAACTCTTACAGACATTCAAAATTATCTGGAAGCTTTTTTCTTCTCAGATAATGTATAAACTTTGAAGCACCTAATTTTCTTTTCCCTTTATTTTGAGAGATTTTTGGCTATATGGTGCATGTGCTCACCAGAAAGACCGAGAGAGACAGAGAACTGAAAGTGAGAAATCAGCCCTGGGGAGTGATGACCACGCTATAATCCCTTATCCTCCATTCTCCTCTCGGAATCCTGAGCACACAAACACATGTGCCTGGCGTGAGTTTAAGCCACTGGGTCCATGACTCGAACTGCGGTCGACTACATGGGAATCCAGTGACATAGCCATTTTGTCAACTGCTGGTCCCAGAGGCACCTAATTTTATTTGATTATCTCTATTGATTATCACATGATATATTTAACTTATATTTTTGTTCTTCATAGGCATTATATTGCACAGAAAAATATCATTACAATAATTATTTAAAAACCAATGTTAACTTAAATTTATCTACATATTTATTATTTTATTTATCTTTTAAGGCTATCTATCATAATGATGACATTTGATCTAACTTTTTCCGTCACTACCAGAAAAACATATTTTAGATTACCTTTTAATATAGATGTGCTAGTGGTAAGTTCTTATCTTGAATGATCGAATATTTTAGGTTTCATTCATATGAAATTCATTTGCTGATATAGAACTTAAATCTGCTAAAATTTCTGGTGTTAAAATTTTGTTTTTGTCCCAGTGAAATATTGATGTTTTAGAAGTAAAATTCTCCTCAAACCACCTTTTCTTTAAAGAAGATCCAGTTTTTATTTCTGACTGTTTTTAATAGTTCCTTTTTTCTATATTTCTTCTAGCTTTAAACAGTGTTTTTAGGTATAGATTTTCTTATACTTTCCTGTTAAGATTTATTGAACTGATAGATCTCATGAATCTGTTTTTCATTTGTCACAGAAAATTTTCAGCCATTATGTTTCAAATATTTCTGATTTATTCTTTCTCTATTTCTACCACAATTAAAATTTAATATATATTAGACTGTCTAACTGTGACCTCAATTTTTCTTCTTTTCTCTTGTATTTCATTACTTTTAGTTCTTTGTTAATATTTGATAAATGCTTTTTTCTGATTTCTATTAGGTTGACTCTTTGGAATTGCGACTAAATTGGTAACACATTATCCATTGAGTTCTTATGCTTTTTTCACTTTTTTATTTTATAATTTTTATCTTTTAATATTAAGACATAATAGTCATTCTAGTTTCCTGATACTATTTTCATTGAGAGATTCCTAGGAATGCCCCAACATCCCACTCCTTGGTGGACACATGCCACATAATCTCTAGTACTAAGAATATGAATGACTGAGGACACATGCCACATAATCTCTAGTACTAAGACCATGAATGATTGAGGCCAGCAGATGATATAGTGGTTAAGGCACTGGGCTCCCACATTGTAGACCATGGTTAGAGTCTTGAACTTGGTGGCTTAAAACTCACTCCATGCATGCCTAGGAATTTCCATGCATCCTCAAATCCCAAGAGGAGAGTAGAGGAGAACTGACTGCAGCATGGCCATCTCCACTGGGAGGGTGATTTCTTGCTTTCTCTCTCTTTCTGTCTCTCTGGCGAATGTACACACACTATAGCAAAAGTCTTTTAAAAAATGATTATGAAGGATTTTACTCTATGATTAAGTTATGTTACATGGAGGGGCCAGCAAGTGTGGTGGATAAGGTGCTGGACACTCCCACATGGCCAGCCATGTTTTGAGTATCAGACGTGGTGGCTTGCTTTCTCACTTTCTCTCTCTTTCTCTCTTTTTCACTGTATGTATGTGTGTTTATCTCTGGGCAAATTAAAATAAATTAATGAATAAATAAAATTAAATAAATAATTCCTTTATACAAAGGTTACATTACATTGTATTATTGAGTTTAAGAAAGAGAAATTATTCAGATGTGCTAATCTAATCACGTAAATTCCTATACATCTGAGTGTTGAGATTAGGAATTTCCAAGAGATGCATAGTTTGAGTGAGATTCAACATAGAGAATTTCTCTTACTGGTATTGAATTTGGAGGGGTCCTCATGCAAAGACCCTGAGAGAGGCATCTGTGATATGACAGTGACACGTGCTTAGCAGCTAACAAAACAAGTAAGTGAACAAACAAAAATCAGATGTTGGTAAAATTGCAAAGAAATAAAATCTGTCCATGTAAGTTTGTTTGGAAGACCCTGTCAACAGTTTGGTTTTGGTCTCTTGAGATACTAAGCAAGAGCCCAGCCTAAACACCCCTAGATTTCTGACCTACAAGTGTAGTAGACAATAAAGAAATATTGTTTGGGGACCAGCAGTTGGAGTAATGGCTATGTCGCTGGACTCCTATGTAGTTGACCATGGTTCAAGTCCTGAACCCAGTGGCTTAAACTCACACCAAGCACATGTGCATGCATGCCCAAGATACTGAGAGAATGGAGGAGAAAGGATTGTGGTGTGGCAATCCCCCCTGGGGGGGTGATTTCTCACTTTCTGTATTTCTGTATCTTTCTGTCTTTCTGGTGAGCGCACATGCCCTATAGCAAAACCCTCTCAAAAAAAAAGAAATATTGTTTGAAGCCACTCAGTTTGTGGTCATTTCTTTGGGCAGCAATAGAAAACTAACTTGGTTTTTAGAGTTGACTTTATCTACCTGAACATAATAAGCACAGTTTGCTTATTTACTATATGCATCTGATTATTCCAATTTTTCCATTGTTTTCAAACACAAGCCTAAATAGATATTCTAAATTACTCCTAAAAAAAAAAAAATCAAGGGACTAGCAGGTGGCATGGTGTTTAAGTTGCTGGACTTCCATGTGACTAACCATGGTTCAAGACCTGGACATGGCACCTTGCTTTCACTTTCCCTTCCTGTCTCTCTCTGTATCTCCCTGGTCAAATTAAATAATAATATTAATAACAACAAATAAAATTAGTAAATAAATAGTTCTTTTAAAATATGGTTAATTACAACCAAGTGATAATCACAATGGTCTCAATAAAGACTAGCAGCAATATTTATACTAGATTATAATAAAAAAAAAAAAAAACCTCAATGTTTGGGCTGAAATTCTGTAGATTTCATTTTAAGCTGCATCATCAAATATAAAAAAGCATAAAATAAAAAAAGAAGTTACTAATTAGTTGATTTTAAGATAAAAAAAATCAATCTTGGATTTTGTAGTTAGGTCCCAGTGTAATTAACAAGTGTCCTTAAAAGAAATGGGAAGTCTGGGACCAGCAGTTAATGTAATGGCTATGTCGCTGGACTCCCATGTAGTCGACCGCGGTTCATGTCCTGGACCTGGTGACTTAAAACTCACGTCGGGAGCGGGTGCACAGGTACCAAAGAACCTGAGAGGAGAATAGAGGAGAAGGGATTGAGGCATGGCCATCCTCTCTGAGGGGTGATTTCTCGCTTTCTGTCTCGATGGGGGGGATTGGTCCCTTTAGCAAAAACCCCCCCAAAAAAAAAAAAAAAAAAAGGTAAAAAAAAAAAGAAATAGGAAGACTGAAAAGAAGATAAGAATGAGGCAATAAAAGAAAGAGCTGACTCACTTCAGCTAGTTTTCAAGGTAGGGATGGGTAACTAAGAATCAAAGAATGTGAGTGTCCTCTTGATACTTGAAAAGGCCAAGAAAGGCTTTTTTGAAGAACCTACAGAAAGGGATTCAGGATTACTAATTTTCTGATTCTCTCTGTAAGCTTCTGGTAGTCTTAAAAATCAGCAGTTAGGCAGTCACCAGAGGAGGTTTTGGGTTCTTGAACTCAAAAATTTCAAAATGTCAAGGCTCTTTGGAAAAATCCCTATTTATACAGCATCATGACTGTGTGTGTGTGTGTGTGTGTGTGTGTGTGTGTAGAGTATCTGTACTCACCTAAGAGAGAGAGAGAGAAGTGACCCTCAGAGGGGATACCATGCCACGATACTGTCGCCTCCATTCTCCACTAGAGATTTTGGGCATGCATGTAAGCTGCTGGTTCAGGACCCAAATGATGCACTTGGCTATGTGGAATCAAGCCCCATAACCACCACACTACCCGGCCGCCCCATGAGCTTCATGATTGTTTTAGACTGATTTAGAGCTCACTTTACAAAAGATTTGCTATTCCTAGGGTGTTGTTCAAAATAATCAGAGTCAACTATTTGGATAAGACTCTGAGGTTGTGATACCAGTTAGAAAAATCAAAGTGCTATTTGACAACTTTGAAAAATGATCTGTGTTGTGAGATTTCCAAAGAGGGTTTTGGAAAACTCTTACATAATATGGGGATTTCAGAAGGCGATGAACATTTTCAGATCTGTGTATATTTCTGGGAGAGAAGTGACAGGGCCCAGTTTTATACTTCTGGCTGATTTTTTATTTTGTATTCTTACTTTAAGTACTTGGACAACAGAGAGTAAATAAGTCAAAACTATAAACTTTCTGAGGGTTTAAGATGTACCTCAATACACAGCTAGTGCTCCTCATCAAAAAGTGAAACTTACTTTTTAAAGATAGGGAAATTTGTAAGTAATTTAGCTAATGACTGAGCTCACCACGTGGAGATTTCAGTGGTAACATTCTACAGGAAATACAGATATTACAAAATTCATCCAGAAAAATCACACACAAGGAAAGGCAATAAAACAGCAAATGATGAAAACTGCATCAGAAAACTCTGGAGGTTGAAATCTGATTTCCTGAGTTACCATATTTTTTGCCTAAAATGTTCAGTTCTGATAAAACGTTATGAAGTACATAAAAAGCAGAATTAAACAACAAACCAGAAATAAATCAAAGTGTGACAATGAAATGAAAAAAATCAGTAGTGGATTAAACGCCATGTTTAAGGTGGCAGAAGAAAAAATCTGAAAACTTAAACATGCATCAATTGATGGTATGTGGAACAAATAGGAAAAGAAAAAAAAAATAACACAGCATCAGGGGCACCTGAGAAACCATCATAAGCACTTACACAAACATAATAAATGTCCCAGAGGGAAGAAGACAAAGTAGCAGAAAGAACATTTGAAGAAATAATGGCCAAAATTTCTCAAAGTGTCAACTAGGCAACATATCATGAAGTTTTCTACAGAATCAATGCAATTCCTATAAAAAACTCCTTTGGCTTTTTTTTTTATTGTTGCCCTAGAAACAGTCTGACTCCAAAATCCATATGGATATAAGAAAAAATCTAGAAAGAAGACTGGAATTTTTTCAGGCATTGTGTTGAAAATAGAGCAGTGGTAGCCAAAGTCACATGAGACAAGCATTAAATAAAAAACTGTAACTAAAGGAAAATGTCATTATGTAATGATAAAAGAGTTCATTCATCAAAGGGATATAGTGATTATAAATGTCTAAATACCTAACTTTAGAAGATAAATTTTAACAGAACTGAAGGGGGATAGCAATACTATTAATATAAAGGTAAGAAAATATAATACCTCACTTTCAATAAAGGATAGATTTAGATAGAAATCGGAGAGAAAAATCAATAAACACTGGACTTGAAAAACACTTTAGAGCAGATGGACCTAACAAACTAAAGTATAGCATTCCATCCAATAACAAGAAAATATACACAACTCTTAAGTATATATGGAACATTCTTCAGGATAAATCATATGTTAGAGAAATACAAATTCTGAAAATTTTAATATTAAAGTCATGTCAGGTATCATTTCTCATCACAATTGCTATAAAATGGGAAATCAATCATGGGAAGAAAAAAATTCTTTGGCAACATACTCATGAACAGGGTCAAGAAAGAAGTCAAAAGAAAAATAAAATAGTATTTCTAGAAAAATAAAAATGGAAAAAGCAACACACCAAAACTTTTTGCATGTATTAAAAACAAGCAGATTTAATAGAGAAGCTTATATTGATAAATGCTCAGATTTAGAAAAAAAGGAGTGCTGACCTTACGGTCCAGTGGTTAAGTGAGCTGGACCTGACATGACCTACTGCATTGTTTGAATCCCAGCCTTGGTGCTTTGGAAAAATACCATAGGTGTATGTCCATGTGTGCCCCAAATTCTAACAAGATAGAGAAATAGAGAAGGATTGTGTCATGTTCACACCCACTGAGAGGTGCTTTGTCTGTCTCCCTCTCTCATGTCTCTCTATCTCTCTCTGACAAATGCATTTGCCTTCTGGAAATTATACAGAAAACAAAAAAAGAAAAAAGATCTCTAATAAACAATTTATCTTTACACCATAAGGAAACAAAAATAGAATACATTTACTCTAAATATAACCTAAAAAAGGAAGTTAAAAAGATTACCAGAGAAATAAATGAAAATGAAATTATCACTAGAAGAATAATAAAGAAGATAACCAAAAACAAAATTTGTTTAAAAAAAAAAAAAATGGGGTCATCAGGTTGCATAGTGGTTAGGGCACTGGTCACCCACATGGCTGACTGCTGTTTGAGACCTGGACCTGGTGGTTTGAAATTCATGCCTGGCACCTATGCACACATGTCCCAAATCCCAGGAGAATAGTGAAGAAGAAAGGGGTGATTTCTCACATTTGCTCTCACTGTCTCTCTCTCTGACAAACACATGTGCCCTATTGTAAAAACCTAAAAAAAGAATAATAAATAAAACATAAACAAAATCAACAAATATTGGGTGGTTGGAAAAGTCATGACTCATTGTTGCATAGAAAATATATCATGACTTTTTCAATGACTCAGTCAAAAAGAGAGTGATAAGTGGAGAGAGAGACAGAAACATAAAAAGAAAGAGATATGAGGCCAGCAGATGGCATGGTGGTTAAGGCTTTAGATTCCCACATGGTTGACTGCAGTTCAAGTCCTAGACCTGGCAACTTAAAAATGATACAGATGCAGAACCAGCAGTTAGCATAATGGCTATGTCGCTGGACTCCCATGTGGCCGACTGCGGTTCACGTCCCAGACCCAGTGGCTTAAACCTCACGTCGGGCATGTGTGCGTGCGTGCCCAAGATCCCCAGTGGAGAATGGAGAAGACAGGATTGTGGCATGACCATTCCCCCTGGGGAGTGATTTCTCTTTCTGTCTCTGTCTCTCTGTCTCTCTGTCTTTCTGGTGAGCGCACGCGCCCTATAGCAAAAACCTCTCCAAAAAAAAATGATACAGGTGCATTTGTGTGCATGCCCAAAATCCCAGGAGGAGAATGGAGGGCAAGAGACTGCAACATTTCCATGCCCCTTAGGGGTTATTTCTCAGTTTTGTTCTCTCTGTTTCTCTCTGGTGAATGCACTCACCCTGTGGCAAAAAATAAAAAAGAAATAGAAACAGTTTAAATAGTAAAACTGGGAATGAGAGAGGAGACATCAAAACTGATACCATTAAAGAAAAGATCATAAGAGACTACTTTGAATAATTCTTAACCAAGAAATCACATTGATACATTTTTACAAATATACAACTTACCAAAAGTGAATCTTAAAAAAAAGGAACAAAGTAATGAGTAAAGATAATTAATTTATAAGCAAAAACATTGCAGAAAGGAAAACTGAGAATTAGATGTCTTTAATTCTAAATCTTATTAAACATTTAAAAATGAATTAATACCAATCGTTCACAAATTCCCCCCTCAAAAAAAAAAAAAAAAGGAATATTCCCAAGTTTATCTTTTGACGACAGCATTACCATGATACCCAAACCAGACAACACAGGAAAAGACAAATAAAGGCCACTATCCTTGATACTAAACATAGATCCATAAGAAGAGAAGCAAAACATTACTAAAATTATTATCAGTCTTTTGTGACTGTGTTTTGTTTCAGTTTGGTACTGGCAAGAGTGCTCATGTGCTTGCCAGAGAGAGGCAGAGAGTGCCTCCCATGGTGAAGGGTCATGGGACAGTCCTTCCTCTTCTCTCCCTCATTTTGGGATTTGGTGTATACATATACACGTGCATGGAGCATTTTTCAAGCTGCCAAGTTTAGAATTCAAGTCACATGTTTGACCATATGGGATTCAGCTGCCTTATTGATCAGGCCATGGAGCCAGCCCAAATTACCATCAATGAATTAATGCATTTCTATATTTCCAACAGTTTCAGGGATCAAGGTAGAAGGATCTGGAATTTGAAACTAGCCTAGAAACATAGAGTAATCACATCTCTAAAACTAAAACTAAAAAGAAAAGAAACAACTTTAAAAAGTACCTTAAAAGATCTTACACAATGATAAAGTGGGGTTTGTCCCTTGGCTGCATATATGGTATAGCATAAAAATCAGTAAATGTAATATACAGCAGAAACAGAATGAAGGTTAAAAAGTCATGTGTTAGAGACCAACACATGGTGTAATTGTTATATTGCTGGATTCTCATGTAGTCAACCATGGTTTGAGTCCCAGATCTGCTGGCTTCATCTCACGCTGGACACGTGTGCATGCATGCCCAAAATACTGAGACAAGAACAGAGGAGAAGTCTCCTTGCCCTGGGGAGTGATTTCTCTCTTTCTGTCTCTCTGGCAAATACGTATGCCTTATAGCAAAAGTCTCTCTCTCTAAAAAAAAAAGAACAAATGTGTTCATCTCAATAGTTGTAAAACGAAGTTAATGACAGAAACTCTCAGTTAATTGTGTTTAGAAGAAATGTACCTCAACATAATCAAGGCAATATATAACAAGTCCACACAGCTTGCCTCATAATCAATAGTAAAGAGTTGAAAGCTTTTCCTCTAAGACTGGAAACAAGACAATGATGCCCACTGTTACTAATTTAATTAAGAATAGGCCTGAAAGTTCTAGCCAGAAGAATTAGGCAAGAAAAATAAATAAAAGGTATTTAAATTGGGAAAAAGAAAAACTCCCAATACATTACTTCATTTTATATATATTTTACCTTAAAGAGTCTACTAAATAAATAGAACTAACAAATTCAGTAAAGATTCAGTATACAAAATCTTCATACAAAAACAACTGTGTTTCAGTATACTAACAGTCAACTACCCAGAAAAATAAATTAAAATAAAAAAAGAAACTCCTGGGCCTGTCAGTGGCATGTTGGTGACTGAGTGTGTAGTTCAAGTCTTGGACCCATTGGTTTGAAAAACTTGCCAAGTGAGTGAGTGTGTGTATGCATTCCCAGAATCCTTTTTTTTTTTTTTCTGAATTATTTAATTTTATTTTTTTATTTAATTTTATTTTATTTTTCCACATTATTTATTATTTGTTTTTTTGTATATACTTTCAATCATATTGTTTGACTTACAATGAGACCATTTCGATATGTGCACATTTCTCCCCAGACCTGTTGATCAAAATATCTTTAACAGATAACACCACACCTCCCCATCCCATCAATGCTCTACCTCTGTATCCCTTCTCCAAATGTCCTTCATTAGGCCCCACTCCTCCACATACACCTCGTCTGACATTCACACCCATCTCTTGTGTTTGTTCAACCGTTAATCAATCAGTTGCATTCCCAGAATCTTAAGGGGTGAGTGGAGGAGAAGGTCATCCTCCCTCTCTTTCTGTCTCACTCCAGCAAGAGTTAACATTCTATACCAAATAAATTTTAAAAGAAAAGAAAAAAAAAGAATAAATAAAGTCTTCAATAGAATCAGAAAGTGTGTGTGGAGGATTGGGGCCTGGGAAAGTACATTTGGAGGAGGGATACGGAGGCAGAGCATTGATGGGATGGGGAGGTGTGGTGTTATTTATCCTTGAAGATATTTTGATCAACTGGACTGGAGAGTAATGTTCACATATTGAAATGTTCACTCTGCAAGCTACATAATGGGATTGAATGTATAAAAAAATTAAATTAAAAAAAGAAAGACTGATATACTTAGGAATAAATTTTACTGAGAAGATAAAACTATAAACATTGAAAATTACAATGCTGATGAAAAGACACAACTAAATAAAAATATAATATATCCTGTGTTTATAAATTATACTACTTAATATTATTGATATGTCTGTATAATCCAAGTCAACCCACAGATTTAATACAACGTCAGTGAAAATTCCAATGGCATCTTTCACAAAAATAGGAAAAAATATCAAAATTGGTCTACAAAAACTAAAGTCTGAATAACCAAAGCAATTTTGAGAAAAAAAAGGAGCAAAAATAGAGGCAACATACTTTGTGATTTTAAACACTTTTATCAACAGATAGATTTATACACCAATAAGGAGAAATAAATTCAGTCATACAATCAGTGAATCCTTAGCATGGGTGCTGAGAATACACAATACGATGAAAGACAGTCTTCAAAGATGGTGTTAGAAATACTAGTTATCCTCATGAAAAATAATTAAAATGAAGGTTTATCTAACACAAAACACAAAGACCTACTCTAAATAAACTAAAGGCTTAAAGAAGCTGTAAAATTCTCAAGAGAAAACATAATTAAGAAGCTCTTTGACATTAGTTTTGACAATGATTTTTTGAGTATGACACCAAAGGCAGCATAAAGATAAACAAGTGGAATTCCACCAAACTAAAGAAGTTACTATACAGCAAAGAGAAAAATTAACACTGAAAAGCCAGCCTTTGGAAGGGGAAAAATATTTACAGACCAAGTCTGATAAGAAATTAGTACCCAAAAATAGAAAAAGACACATACAACTAAGTAGCAAAACAAGTAACCTAGTTTTATTTTTTTAAGTCATAGTATTTTGATAGTCATTTCTCAGAAAAAGACATTTAAATAGCCATAAGTATGTGAAAAATGTTCAATGTTACTAATTATCAGGGAAATACAAATCAAAACTACATTAAAGTGTTACTTTTCACCCATAGGATGACCATTATCAGAATGGCAAGAGATTAAATAAGTTGGGAAGAATGCAGAGAAATAGGAAATATTTGCATTGTTTTGGGGAATGTAAATTGGTACAGCCACTATTTAAATAATAGGTATAAGGTTGCTAATAAAAATTTAAAAATAGGGAACCAGCAAGTGGTTTAGTGGTTAAGATACTGGACTCCCATATGGACAACTGCTGTTCAAGCCTCTGATCTAGCGGCTTGAAACTCACACCAGGTACATGTGCATGCATCACCAAAATCTCAAGAGGAGAATGGAGGAGGAGAGATTTTGGCATGACTAACCTCCCCTGGAGAGTAATTTCTCACTTTCACTCTCTCTGTCTCTCTGGTGAGCATATGTGCCCTATAGCAAAAATCTTAAAAAATAATAATAATATAAAAAAAGAATTACCATATGACCTAGCAACCTGACTTCTTGGATATTTATCCAAAGGAAATAAAATCAGTATCTCCCTGTGATATCTGTATTCCCATGTTCATAGGAGTATTATTCATAATAGTCCAGATATAGAAATAACCTACATATCCAATAATGGGTGAATGGACAAAAAATTATTTATACCCACACACAAGCACACACCCATGCACACAATGGATTAAGATTCAACTATAGAAATAAAGAAAATCCTGATGTTCAAAACAAGGATAAACTTGGATCACATTATGCAAAAATGAAATAGGTCAAACAAAAAATAAATAAATATGACATGATATCATTTATATGAGTAATCTTAAAATAAATAAATTCAAAGAAAGAGAGAGTAGAATGGTGGTTGCTAAGGATTGGAAATCATAGAAATGAGAAGATTCTGGTCAAAGGGTAAATCTTTCATAAGATGAATAAATTTGAGAAATCTAATGTACTGCATTCTAACAATAATAATGTATTGTATACTGGGAATCTACTTAAATATATTTTAAGTGTTGTAACCATCAAAAACTAAAGGTAATTATGTGAGGTGATAATATGTCAATTAGTTTGATTGTGAGAATAATTGCACAACATGTATTCATATCAAAGCACTCTGATATATACCTTAAATATATACAGTTGTTTTTGTCAATCATACCTCAATAAAGCTAGAGAAGAAAAAAGAACGTATTGTAAATAATAGGTAGACACACCAAGAAAATCCAATAGGAGCAGCTAAAATAGGTACAATGTGAGACTAATGGAGTATGGATATAGTAGAGGATAGGTTCATTGACCTCTCTGCTATTGTTTACTTTAATTTTAGTTAATTTAAAAAAACGATTAATACATTTGTCTTGGGTGTAGATACAAAATTAATTTTTTCCTATACAAAAATAAGGCAGATGATTTTTATTTACCTACCCAACATCCTTTTTCTATTTCACTCTCAGTAATTCTGAATATTTGAGGGATATCTTCTGTCCTCACTGCAAGATGTCTAGGTTATTATGCTCTCTTAAAGTTTTACAGCTTTTGAAATAAAGCAATTGACTTAGGCTTACTTCAATTGCTACATCACATCCACTTAGTGACATGGATTATTTTAGGGTGAGTCAGTGACTTATTTTCAGTCAAGCAAGTGAACATCAATACATTTCCAAGAAATTCTGAAACAGATCCATTCATTGTATTTCATGGAATTTTAACAAGGAAAGATGAAGTTTCAGGATATGATAGCAATCATTGCATTTCCATTAGGATAAAGGGCAAGAAAACAAATGAAGAGGTTTATTACCTATGTAATCATTTGATTTTTAAAAATTAATTAATTGACTTCTTATCCTCTTTAATTTTTTATTTCATGTTCTTGTATACATTCAATCATGTTATTTAGCTTACAAAGTGAATATTCCAACATGTGTACATTTCTCCCTAGTTTAATTGATAATACTATAAAATTATCTTCAAAAAATAATACCATATTTATTTGTCCCATTAATGCTTTGCCTCTCTATTTTTCCTCTAAATATCCTTCCTCAGACACTACTCTTTCACCCACACTGTAACTGGTATTTACAACCATTTACTGTGTTTCTAAATCCTTTAGTCATTCAGTTTTGGTCATGGAGTGTGTACACTGAGTATATATTAACTGAAGATATACAATGTCTCTCCTTCATAGCCTAGCTTGCTTTGCTCAGTAATAAATCTTCCATATTCATCCACTTTCTGTCAAAATCCAAGGTCTTGTTTTTTTTAAAATTTACATTTTTATTATCATCATAATCTTGTTTATATTACATTGGATTGCATATAACTTTATAGTATATTACATTGCTTATTTTTAATTAATATAATTTTACAGTGTATTACATTGCTTTTTCAAAGGGAATGCCATGCATGTCAGTCAATACAGAGACATTGATCTCCCCACTTCATCATTCAGTATCTTTGCTATGTTTTTTCCAATCATCATTATTGTTATTCTAAATAGTTTTTAAAACAGTCAATCACTTTTTCTCATTTTGCTTGTAAAAAGACTTTACCCATCATGAAATACTTCTCAGACCAATCCCGTTGAGAACACTGTACATGTCATCATCAGCAGGTAATAAGCCATAACTGTTTCCCACTGACGTCCTGCCTCTCTATTTGTTCTCTTGCTATCTTTCTCAATTCTCTTCTCTTCACCCCCCACCATTCCACACTGCCTTATTCTCGTTAAGTACTTTAACTGCTTTTATGTCTTCCAATATTACACTCTCTACAATAGAGTGTGGATAGTTGGTATATATTAAGTGGATACATACAATATCTTTCTTTCATAGACTGGCTTACTTCACTCAGCAATAGATCCTCTATATCTGACCACTTTCTATCAAATGCCAGGGTCTTGTTATTTTTTTATGACTGAGTAGTATTCCATAGAGTA
>NW_006159800.1:839727-840622 GCF_000334495.1 Tupaia belangeri chinensis | reverse complement strand
ATTTTGTGTTGATTTTTGTTAATGGTGAAAGATGGGGGTTCAGTTTCATCTTTCTGCAAGTGAATACCCAGGTTCTCCAGCATCATTTACTAAAGAGATTTTCCTTTTCCCAATGGATTTACTGATATCTTTTGTCAAAAAACAGTTGACTGTAAGCTTTGGGGGTTATTTTTGTGGTCTCTATTCTACTCTATTGGTCCACATGTCTGTTTTTATGCCAATACCAAGCTGTTTTGATGAGTTACAGCTTTATAGCATATCTTGGGATCAGGGAGTGATATGCCTCCTACTCCATTCTTCTTACGCAGGATTGCTTTTGCAATATGAGATATTCTGTGGTTCCAGACAAATTGTATGATTTTCTTTTCTAAATCTGTTCTGTGAAGAATGTTTTTGATATTTTGATTGGAATTGCACTAAAAATGTAGATTAATTTGGATAGAATTGCCATTTTGATTATGTTAATTCTTCCAATCCAGGGACATGGGATGTTCTTCCACTTTTTTATGTCACTTTCAATATCGTTTTTAAGATTTTCATAGTTTTCTTTATAAAGGTCTTTGATTTCTTAGGTTTATCCCTAGGTATCTTATACATCTTGTGGCTGCGGTGAAAGGGATTCCTTCTTCAGCTCTACTTCGTTCAGCTTTTTATTCAAATATAGAAATGGTATAGATTTCTGGATATTGATTTTGTATCCTGTCACTTTACTGTATTCACTTATTACTTCAAATATTTTTTTCATGGAGACCTTTAGGTCTTTTAAGTATACCATCATGTCATCTGCAAATAAAGATATTTTCAACTCTTCTTTGCCTATTCAAATGCCTTTTATATTGTTCTCTTCTCTGATTGCATTAGCTAAGACTTCCAGTACTATATTGAAGAGCAGTGG
>NW_006159800.1:838110-839318 GCF_000334495.1 Tupaia belangeri chinensis | reverse complement strand
CCATCTCCTCCAAGTTATCTTGTTTGTTGGCATATAGTCGCTCATAGTATCCTCTAATGATATTTTGTATTTCTGCTATATCTGTTGTAAGAGTGCCTGTTTCATCACATGTTTGATTAATCTGATTTCTTTCTTTCTTCTTCTTGATCAGTCTAGCCAATGGTGTGTTGATCTTGTTAATCTTTTCAAAGAACCAGCTTTTGCTTTCATTTATTTTCTGTATGGTCATTTATTTTCTATTTCATTTATTTCTGCTGGAACCTTTATTATTTCTTTTTGTCTGGCATTTTTGGGGTTTGTTTGTTGTTGTTCTTCCAATTCTCTGAGGCATAATAATAGGTTATCTATTTGCCACCTTTCCATTCTTTTCTTATATGTGCTAATTGCTATGAATTTCCCTCTTGTGACTGCTTTTGCTGTGTCCCATAGATTATAGACACTTGTGTACTTATTATCATTTCTTTCCATAAACTTTTTGATTTCAGCCTTAATTTCTTCAGTAGTGAAGAAGTCATTCAGAAGTAGGTTATTCAGTTTCCATGTGTTCGTGTATTTTCGAGGTTGTTTCTTGAAATTAATCTTGAGTTTAATTCCATCATGGTCAGAGAAGATGCTGGATGCAGATTCTATGACTTTGAATCTGTAAAGGCTTGATTTCTGTCCTAACATATGATCAATCTTTGAAAAGGTTCCATGCCGGGGTGAGAAAAATGTATATGTTGTGGATGTAGGTGGAAAGTTCTAGATATCTGTCAAGCCCATTCAATTTATAGTATCATTTAGGTCCTGTATCTCTCTGTTTATTTTCTGTCTAGAAGATCTGTCTAAAATGGATAATGAGGTGTTGAGATCTCCAACAATTATAGTATTTCTCCCTATCTCTTCTTTTAGTTCTAGCAGTCTTTCCTTCACATATTTAGGTGCACCTGAGTTGGGTGCATAGATATTTAGAAGGGTTATATCTTCTTGCTTGATTATACCATTTACTATTATATAATGCCCTTCTTTGTCTCTTCTTACAGTCTTTGTCTTGAAATCTATTTTGTCTGAGATCACTATTGCTACTCCAGCCCTTTTTTGAATTCCATTTGCATGGTGTATCTTTTTCCAGCCCTTTACGTTCAGTCTATGTATGTTTGTATCCATAGGTGAGTTTCTTGTAGGCAGCAGATAGAGGGTTTCTGTGTTTTTTTTTTTTTTTTTTTTAC
>NW_006159800.1:806971-837193 GCF_000334495.1 Tupaia belangeri chinensis | reverse complement strand
TTCCTCATCTCCTGGAACTCCTTGTCTCTTTTCTCTTCCATCTCAGTTAGTTTGGTCACTACAAATATTCTGAATTCTTTATCAGACATGTCCATGACCTCCATTGTCTTGACTGTGGGTGATGTTGGCTTGAGAATTTCCCTTGATGGAGAGGCCTTTTGTTGGTTGCTCATATTTCTTGAGCCTCTGCAATTGTTCCTAGTCATCAGATGATCTATATGTTGCTTCATAACTTTTTAACACGCATGTCTGCGTGTTAAAAGTTGTACAGGATTAGAAAATTGATGATTTCTCTTATAGTTGGCCTATCTGTTGCTCACAATTACCATTAACTGTTGCCACTAGTCTTGGATGACCCAAAGCCCTCTCTGTTTCTATGGAGTGGTGAGACTCCAACTGACCTAATAAGCAACACCTCAAGAGCAAAGAAAATCAAAACAAAGAAAGAAATCACATGCTATTCAAATCACTAAAATTCAGAGAGTCCAAAGGCAAGTGAGGAATAACCAGAGGATGAGTGACAGGTCCAGGGCAGTTGGGTCTGAGGCTGCCGGGGTGGGGCACAAGTTCATCTTAAAGTCCCATGCCTTCAATCTGGGGTCCAAGGAGGAGTAGGGGTGGGGATGCATGAAGGTCCAGGGCGGTTGGGCCTGCAGCCTCCGCCGCCTGGTGAGTGGAACTTCTGGACGGTTTGATCCGGTTTGCGGGTGGGTTGGGGTGCGAGTTTGTCTTAAAGTCCCATGCCACCAACCTCCAAACTGGTATATTTCTGTGAATTAAATAGTCTCCATTACCTGAGCACCACCACCAAAATAGCAGGTACACACTAGCAGGTATGGTTGATCAGTTTCTAAGAATTGTTACTTCTGAGAGAGAAAACAGAATTTACTTTCTAGTGATTGCAAAATTTTGTCCTAACAGTAAAAATGTACATTTTCAAGTGAAAAGAAATATAAAAACATTTTTAATTGGTTGAGTGTAAGAAATACTGTGTGAAAATCAACTTTGATTACATTGTGGTCAGTAGGTCACATATTTAACAAGGGAGGCTTACTAAACAAATTATGGTAGAAATGTAGTATAAACTATTTTAAGAGTCTTAAAATTGCATTTTTAATAATGCTTAGTTATAAGAAAGATTCTTATTCTTATTACATAATGTGAAATTTAAAAAGCAATTTATAAACACTATAGAGACAATATGATTCCATGTTAAAATGTATATTCTGGAAAAAAATAACTAATAATTGATTATAAAAATAATATTTTGAATGAATTATCTTTTTGAAATTTACTAGCATTTTCTGAAGTGAACATTTATCTCTATTTGAGTCAGAAAAAAATAAGATAAAATAAACCTACACACACACAAACACACACACACACACACATAAACGAACAAACAAATGACACATTTTTATTTGTTCCTAAGGCAACTGGTGAGTGTCTTGTTATCATCTAGAAGATTGTTTTACCCAAACCTTTCATAAAGTAAAATAATCCACATCAGTAAGGCAGACACATACGTTACAGGGGTAGGGCAATAGGAACACAAATTTAAGTATTCATTATATGTTCTAGGAAAGAATGAGGTGTTTACCTACATACCTGACAAGGTGTTTACATATACCCTACAATGGAGTCTGAAAATTCTGTAGTAAAAAATTGTGAGTCATGATGAGTACTCTGTGCATTTTACCCACCCCCAAGAGAACTTTCAGTGAATTAACATCCTTTTCAAAACAGCATACAGATTTCATAGGGATATATTGCATCATGAGAAAAGTCATTATGCATTTTTCTTTTTCTTTGCCAAAATGCATCTTGACTTTTCCAACAACCACAATTTTCCCAAGTTGTCACTCAAGCTTTAGACAACATTGTTGATGGGAAGTTCATTGTTTTCAGAAACAAGCTCACATTTTAGAAATAAATTTCAAAATTTTTTAAAATTTTTAGTTACAGAAAGAACTGAAATTTATCTCCTGATAAATTTCTCATCCTCTGTCTTTGGAAAAAGGCTACTCATCAAAGAATTGAAAACAGATATCCTGTATACCTTTCCTCATTGTTGCCCTGAATGTCTTCCTCTGTCCTAGTTAAATGTCCTTTTCCATGAAGAACATCTGTGCATCCCATGTCCTTATCTAGGGCACTTCAATCTTCTTTATTCACGATGAGCATCTGGTACTGAATCCTTGGGTCCTATACATCATAGATTCAGCAAGATGTCTCAGCTTACATGGCATCCACTTCTCACTCTTTTAAAAGTATTATTGATATTGTATTATGATTTTCAACAATTGTCAGATTTCAAATTATAAGGTCCTGATGGTCAATATCCATATGTTTGCTTTCATATTTTCAATACAAAAATACATGCATTTCAACTTCTATGTCTGGATTGAAATTACCTTTGAAATGGATAGCAAATCTCAAAAAATGAAAATACAATTCCTAAAAAGTATTATTAAAAGGTCCCTTTCTTTCTGGAAATGTCTACCTGAAAAGGATAGCTTTCTCCCTCCAATGAATTATGAGTATAAAGTTGACAATAGGCATTAAGGAATCTAGCTAAATTATCTGGGTAGCTTCACTTCCCAAACTTTCCACTAAAGAAAAAGGTGAACCACTGTGACCCTTTGAATCTTGACCACTCTGATGAATCTTCCTGGATAATCTTTCAATATTTCTCCTCCCTCAGCTTCCACATATATACCAATAACCAAAGTGAAGGTGGATTTATTTATTCCATCACTCTGTTCTGCTGTATTTTTCAGCTTCTATGTTTCCAGTGACATGCTTCAAAGAAAATATTGAAAATTGCTTTTGGGTAGTAGTAGTTCTGAACAGACTTAGGAAAAAGAAATCTCATATTTGAAACTCAAAAGAAATATGAGCATTGCCAGTTACAGATGTTGGTTTATATTCAAGGCTTAAAACTGGTGAATGCTCATATTCTGAAATTCTTCAGAGACTTGGCAGTTGTGTTTTCATAGAGATCTTCAATTAGGAGGATGCCATAGGAAGATGCCAGTGTGAGTTCTCAGCATGCTTGGGGGGAAATGCATCCAGTTGCAGGGCTGTTTTAATCCGTGCTTGTGATTTATCAATACGGCTAACCAAATGTTTTATTAATTCAAGAGGTGTCACGACTTTAATTTATTTTATATCCTTTACTGCCCAGGCCAAATACTTTACTAATCATCACATGTGTTTCAACGATTGAAGCATACATTAAAATACTTGACAGGCTGCCCATTAATCTAGACATTGCATCCCACTGTGCACTTTGCTGATGGAATTTCACATTTTATAGATCCATCTTTGAATTTTGATGATTTGGTTCAATATTGTTAGCAGAGAACTTGCCTTCTTGGGAAATGTATTGCCCATTAAAAGTGACATGCTAGGGTGATTGGGATGTGTTTTGGTTTAACAATGGAGTTTATAATTGTATACACTCCACTAATCACAAAGCATTCTCTATTGAAACAGATTTTGACTCCTGTGTGTTTACATTATAAAGTATCTTTCTTTCTTGCATTTTAAGACTCAGAACTGATGCAAAAATCTTCTTAAAGCCCAAGTGCATAATATTTAGAGAACCTTTGGAACATATTATTTTTTCTTCATAAAAAATATCTCAAGTTTTACCAACCTAAACTAAAACAAAAAAAATCTTCAAAACAGTTTTTGGAAACTGGAAACCACAGAAAGGAAAGGGTTCAGAATAAAATGCTAAGAGTTTGGAAAGATTCTAGGTGCTATATTTACACCATAACAAATATTATTACCAGTTTAAGTCTCTTCAATGTAATGCCAGGTAAATTTATGAGCTATGTAACAACCGAAGAAACAAACAGCCCCATTTAAATATTTTCCTATTGTAATGCCTTTTAAAATTTTGAAATTTTTTTCAGCTATTTTAGCCTGAAATTAAAGTAACTGTAAGCTCACATACCAACCATTCAGAGATAGACCACCGTAATATGCATAATTAATTCTTTCAACAGATGTATCTTGAGCTCTCTACTTTGTCTTAATCATTGGGTGGGACATGCCACCCTCAAGGCAGTGGTTGGAAGATATATATGAGATGTTGTGAAACAAAAAACATTTATCAGAAGTCAGAGTATTAATTTTTCAGTAAATTTAGTATTGTGAATTTGGCAACAGTACTTAAAGGAAATTATTAACAGCAAAGAGTACTGAGTGATATCAACTATACACTTCAAGCACAAGTAACTTGTCCTCTAACCTCAGCCTGGGAATCATAGAGCCATGTGGCCCAGAGAACATTTATAATCTCTCTATGTTTTAGTTTATCTATGCATTAGATCACTATTGCCTAGCTCAGACATTGTGAACAGTGTAGTATAAGAGAGAGATTCTTTATGTGCAGTGTCTGTTGTATATTGGTTACTTCAGAGTAGCTGTGATAATAAATATGTGATTGTGGGTCTGGATCACTAATGCAACACTCTGTAAGGCTGATTCACAGAGAAAGTTCCAGACTCATGCCGGGAGATCTCCATGAACATATAGGGTGCACACATATCCATGATGTAGAGTGGACTGGGACTGGAGTGAACCATAGTATGTGAACCTACTGGAGATGGCTCTTTCTCTCTGATATAGAGATGTAAAAAAAAGAAACATAAAAGAATAAATGTGTCATTATTGTTAGTACTATTATTAAAAGAATGTAGAGAAATTAAAGGTTATAGTAAATCTGAAAGCCAAATGAGGCTTCGTGGGGATGGACCTGAGGTTACTTACTGAAATAAAGGTGAATATAGCCATGTGGGAGAAATGCAGATGGGGAGGCATGAAAGAAAGACAGCCAGCAGGTGCCATGGCAATTAAGGCACAGGATCCCACCTGGCATATCTGTGGTTTGAGTCCTGGACCCAGTGGCTTGAAATGCATGCTGGGCACATATGTGTGTATGCCCACTATCCCAAGAAGAGAATGGAGAAGGGATTGCCTTGCGGCCATTGCTCCTGGGGGGTAATTTCACTTTCTGTCTCTTTGACTGTTTCCAGGGAATTCATGCATCCTATAACAAAATTCTTTATAAAAAAAAAAGTGTATGAGCTGTGGAGCAGATAGTGAGTTCATTGGGGATGTCTATCTATTTAAGAAACTTATTTATTTATTTTTTTTTTGGAGAGGTTTTTGCTATAGGGCACGTCCGCTCACCAGAAAGACAGAGAGAGACAGAGGTAGAAAATGGGAAATCATCTTCCAGGGGGATGGCCATGCCACAATCCCTTCTCCTCCATTCTCCTCTCAGGATCTGGGGCACACATGCACAGGTGCCCAGCATGAGTTTAAGCCACCAGGTCCGGGACGCGAACCGCAGTCAACTACATTGGAGTCCAGCGACATAGCCATTACACTAACTGCTGGTTGCAGAAACTTGTTCTCAATGTGGACTACACTGAAATAAAGAGGGTCTAAATAGCAAAAGTCTCAGATTGGAACTCAGACCTTACTGGTACATTAAGATCAGGTGTCAAGTGAATTACAAACTTTTACTTGTTAGGAACAGTTAATATGCTGACTTTTGGTCATTGACTTTAAAATGGAGAGAATTATAATCAAGACATAGAAACTTTGTCATATAACCCTCCCAAATTACTATCAAAATTATAGTTGAAGAAGTAAAAAATAATAAATCACTAGAAAAAAATTTTAAATAATTATTTTATTTATTTATCTGTTGATTTATTTCATTTTAATTTGACCAAAGAGGGAGAAAGCAAAAGAGAGAACATGAGAAAGCAAGTCGCCAGGTCTAGACCTCAAATTTCTGTCAGCCATGTGGGAGTACAACGCCCTTAACCACCACACAACCTGCTGGCCCAATAGCAGATTTTTTTGGAGTACATTATAGTGTATAAATTCTCAAACACAGAAGTATGAATCTATAAAATAAAGTTTACTACAACAGCAGATTTTGAATGCAGATGTCTCTAATAGAGGGATTGGGTGTGTGCAGGCGATGGGCATGGGAACCATTGTGTTTTATTAGTAGTAATTTTGTTTTATCTGAATGTCAAATGAATACATTGCTCTTGCCAAAAGCTAACTAAATAAGTAGATAGATAAATGAACACATTTTTCCCATGGTAATGTCGCTCTTAGGAACTTATAAGTAGATACCATTTCTTTCAGGAGTTATAGCCAGTCCTGAGATGTAGTTTATAAGCCTGAAGGTATCCACAGAAGAGTGTAACAGGGGAATAAAAAAAGGCAGCTGTGACCTTGGTTTATAGCACTGTCCCACACAGTCAGCATTTATCCTGAAAGCATGAAGAATGCATTTTCTTCAGTATACAAAGACTTTTTTTTTTCCCACCATAGCCGTAAAGAGAATTATCTAAGGATATTCTTGGTAGGAAAATTATCTTGCTTTTTAAGAATACAATTGTTCACTCATGCTATTATTAGATACTTGAAATCTATTTTCTCTTCATATTCTTGTACTTATACCTCAACATCGTGTATGTCTACATACACACACACGTGCACACACGTTGTGTATAAACACATGCTCTTTGTATTTATTTAATTATCTTGGAGAGGTTTTTGCCATAGGGCACATGCTCTCACCAGAAAGACAGAGAGAGACAAAGAGACAGAAAGCAAGAAATCACCCCCTAGGGCAATAAAGGGACTAATTTTTTAGTTTTCAACTTCTGACTACCATTTCCATTTCATTTCACATTAAAGGGTATTTTGAGTTCACCATTAAGCTATAGAATTGACTATGCTTTGTAATAACATACTCAATAAAAATGATTGAACATTGACATATTTTGTAATTCAAGTAATGCCTTTAGTATTTTGCTGATTACATCACTTAATTTTCCATTTAAGAATAGCAGTTAGATTTCCATATGTGAGAAACTGGTGTAGAGTTTAATAAATCTGAGCCTGGGATTAAATGAAGTTTTGTTCAAAGTAGTAGGATGGTGAGTCACAGCAAATGATTTTTTTCTGCATGGCAAAAATTCAAGTGGAGTATGTGCTTATTATGGTCAAAATGAAAGTGAAGACTTCAATAGTCTCAAAGCTAATAAGGCACTAGAGCAAACACAGACATGTTGGAATACTCAAGGATTAACATTCAGTTCTTTTTAAAACTTTTTAAACAGTTAATTCTTAATTGACTCCCAGCAAGATTAGCTCAAGAAAGTTTTCACTAGGTAGAATGAGCCATGAGTACATGGAGTGATATTTTCTGTTCCATGGAAGCATTCCAAGTTTCCAAATGTGTAAAGTTATTTAGAATGAGAATCAATTTCCTCATTCTTATTATAATTACACATTCCCAGCTATTTCATTCTAACCACTTACGAAAGATTTTGGAAAGTTGGTATGTTTGTAGCTTAGAGGTCCTTCTGTTCACCAACAAAATAAACACAAAACAAAATTTAAAAACTACCTTCCACAAAAGAATTATTTATAATTCTATCTTCTCAGAATCCTCTATGTCTGTTTTTCCAGTTATTTTATTCTGCTTTACACCATAGTTGTTAAAATTCTGACCCAATCATGCTTTCAAGCAATTTCTTCGCTGTTAAAGGTACTTTGCAATACTGACTTAATAGCGTTTTGGCAAGATCAACTTTAATGTTCTACGTAAAATAAGCACCACCTGTTCCTGCACATATGAAGGGCCTATCAGGCCATCCCTGTCCTGTTACTGCCTGCCCTATCTTAAATCCGTGCTTCCTTGATGGAAGACTCAGAGTCATGTTCTGCCCTCTGTTGACTGAAGGAATAAAAACAGTATTTTGTTGATGGTACCAATTCTAATTTCACCCAATCCCCAGGTTTTAAAAAGGGGAAACTGAGGCCCAACGTTATTAACTGACTGACATAAAATGATTCAATAAGCCAATAGTAGAACCAAACTCTGGACATATGGTTTTCTGGACTCAAGATAAGTGTTTTTGACTAATAAATTAATGTATTTAACACTATTAATAAGTGCTAGCAGACCATCTCACTTTTTGTAATCTTAGAAATATTATTCTATGCAGAGTGGTATTTCAGCTCCTTATCAGGAATATTTATTACCTTAGGAGTGTTCATGGATCTTGGGAAATGATGGAACCCTTTGTCTTACTTTTGTTGGTTGACTAGTTTGGAAAGTTATTTTTTCAATTTAAACCTAGGCCACCATGACAGTATCACAGGTAATTGCTAGAATTTACTAGGAAAGTATAAAGTATCTTGATCTGGTAGTGCTGCATGATTATATATCAGTGTTTCTCCTGATAATTTTCAATGAATAACCAATAAGAGAGATTTACGTAATTACCTTGCCTATCATGGACAAGAGAAACATAGTGGAATTTTAATCTCTTCATTTGAACCTGAAAAACAGACCTAATTTTTAATCTTTCAAAATGCTGCAGAAGAAAAATAAATAAATGATGCATTTTTAAACCCTAGTATTAGCCTACCCGCAGAGGTGCAAGCTGATAAGATGATGTGCACTGCAGGCTGAGACTACATGGGAGGCCTGGCTTCGATTCCTGGCCCAATGTAAAGACTAGGCTTGGTGGTCCTGTGGCTTAGGGAGACTGAGGCAGGACTGTGAGCTAGGGGCTGACCTGAATAGCAGTGGGATCGTGTCTAAAAAAAAGACGCTGAGGCAGGAGGGTCACACTGTAGACATAACAAGAAACAAATAAACAGAAAGTCCTATTGCATGATACAGAGAGTTAGATAAACTCCACTGATGGTCAGGTGCTTATTCCTCCCAGGAGAGACTTACTAGGGTGGAGAGTCGCCTTACCTTTGGAAAATGTTTGAAAGTGGTAAGGGCTGAGGCACAAATAGTTGCAATTCAGAAACCCACTTCCTAACATGTATAAAAAAAAAAAAATAAGTATTTCTCTGGAGTAGATACTATCTGTAGTATATCTACACACTTGATATAAACTAACTTCTCTAAGGTTCATGACTTTGTTCTCTTTCACTATTCTACAGTGCCCAATATTGAATTGTGTCTAAAATTCATTCTAAGTAAACATCCCTTGATAGAATTATAGTCTTGATACTTTTCCTTGTAAAATTTTGAAAAGAAAAAAAATAAATGTTTCATTACATAGAAATGAAATAAATAGATAATATGAAAGAATAAAACAAAAGAAGTGTGTGTAGAAACAATTATGGCTTTGAGACAAAAGCAGTACAGAATCTCACAAGTTTTTGTTAACTTTGCAGAGGAGTCTCTAGAACTGGCTGTAAAGGATGAGCAGAGATTTGATAGAGCCCTGACTAGTACTGTGCAACAGCCTAGCTCTTCCACACTTATATATCAAAAAATCATCTGTCAAAATAAAATGGCACACATATATCAATGTCCGCTTTATGAATTAACATGATCTATCCCTGCACCTTAATTTTATCTGTGTCATAGATCTGCTTACAGATGTTCTGGACTAAAATGTGACTTGATGGGTTTTGTCAGAGGTTTGGTTGGTAGGATAATGACAATAGAACAGTTATGTTGTTACTCCTGAGGGGTCTGGAGTGAATTGGGAACACCCTTCCCAAGTGAAAGTCAAAGTACAACTAATCAACTTCTGCATCTCTCACAATTTCCATGATACATTTTAAAGGATAATCTTGTAAATCTATGAATTTCTTTTGTTTCTTCAATCCTATTTTACTCTGCTAAATAATTAATAGAAAATAAAATAGTTGTTATAGTGTATACATTAACAGTGACTAAAAATCGTATCTTACCAGAGCAGAGCAACTACATGCATGCCCTCTCAAAAGGATACTGTAGGTCACTGTAAATGATGTTGGGGAAGGCAATGTTACTCTATGAAAAAAGGCCATTGTGAAGTGAAACAATGCTTGTGTTAAGTAATTACAGTGAAGTCTAAAATAACAAAGTATTGAGACTGGTTGATACTGCAGTGATAATGCAGCTGAACTCACATTGGAAAGTTTGAGATCGATGTCCCAGAACACCCCGATCATGTTAGATATGTGTGTGACTTATCCTGTTCTAGAGTATTTATTATTTTTTCTTTTACCTTTATTTATGCTTATTTTGATTGGTTTCTTTCTTTCTTTCTTTCTTTCTTTCTTTCTTTCTTTCTTTCTTTCTTCTTTCTTTCTTTTTTGCTACTTGTTTCTTTTCTAAGAAAAGGTGTGTGATTAATATCAATGATTTTTTTCACAAGTCACTAAGTTGTTCTGAAAAGCAAATTTCAAATTTACTCCTGCAAGTATTTAGACAAAAACAAACAAACAAACAAAATGAAACAAAACAAAAATGAACAAAAAAAATTTACTTATGTACTATATATGAATATTTCAGTTCTGCCATGAAAAAGAAGGATTTGTTCTACCGAATTCACTCATAAGAAGCAAATGGCATGGGAATTGAAACCCTAGTGTATTTTACAACTCTTCATTCATTCTCATTTTCCAGACCTGCTCATTGTATTCCTGAGATTACATTACAAATGTGATTATTCAGGACCAGCAGTTAGCATAATGACTATGTCACTGAACTCCCATGTAGCCGACCAAGGTTTGAGTCTCGGATTGGCTGGCTTAAACTCAAGACAGGCACATATGTGTGCGTGCCCAAGATCCAGAGAGGAGAATGGAGAAGAAGGGATTGTGGCATGACCATCCCCTGTGGTGGGGGATTTCTTGTTTTCTGTCTCTCTTTCTGGTGAGCACACACACCCTATAGCAAAAAAACCTCTCCAAAAAAAAGTAAATAATGTGATTATGCTTTAGTTTTGCTATGTTATCCATAAAACTCCAGGTATTAATATAAACAAATGAATTCATTTGAGCATTATATTTTCTTAAGGCCAAACAATGAAGAGAGATGACTAAAACAATTATTTAGCTAAGAGTAATGACAACTAATGTTACTTAATCAATTTCCCACTCTAGGAATTATTCTAAGTACTTGATGCATATCATCTCATTTATTTTTATTATTCCTCCTATTTTCAGAGGAGAAAACTGAGGCGCAGCAGTGTAATTTGGAATCAAGGATTTCATAGTCAAATTCTACACACTTTGATGAGTGCTGTGTTTGGTTTTATTTTGCTTTGAAATTAAAAAAAAAAAAAGAAAACAATACACCTTTTCACATTGCCTTGGCAGCAGGAGCTTATGCTTGTTGTCCACCTTGGATCTCCATGAAGAACAAAGTCAGCTGGATTTGATGCTGCTCATAACTAGATTTGTATAAAATTATATATATATATATATAAAAGAAAGCAAAGAGATTTTAGTGGGCTTGGTATAGAGGAAACTGTTTATTCTTAGCTTCTTTTAAGAAGTTCACAATGCACAATTATTTCCTGGGAACAAGAAATCAAGAATGTACTTCTTCATAAATGCCATTGAACCACTTTGCCCCTCAATGTGTATTTTTTCTTTAATTGGCACACACGCATTTGGAGAGAATGAGAGAGAATGGTTTTCAGCTGGAGTCTCACTGAGCCCCAGTCCTCCTGGCCCAGCCTCACAGCCTGCCAGGATCTCAGGGCATGCCATCACACCCAGCCAGTCTAGGCTGGTCCAGAAACAGGACTAGGCTTCCTATGTTACTCAGTCTGTGCAGTGTCACCCTACCACCTATGTCACCATGGCTGTCTCGCCACATGGTTTTTGAAAACAAAACTTTGCATTAAAACTTTTGTTAGTATGACCATGACTCACCAAAGCTATGATAAATGTACATGTGGATCATTTTTTAAAGTGAACTCCACTCTTTTAGGGACTTTTTTTTCTCATATTCCTGAAATGTGTGTTTCCATGAAGTGATAAAGGGAGAAGCACCGTGAGCTCACGGTTTGGAAAGCCGCTCTATGCTGTTGCTGTGGCATTTGTTTCAGGCCCAGCCGAGGCAGCCAGACTGCCACGCTGATACAGAGAGCTGAGTGGCACCAGGCCTATCACTCCAGTTCATGGACACATTTGAGGGAAATGGGGCCTCCCAAGCTGATGAGCTCTTTTCCATGTTCTTATCAGAATATATGTGAAAAGTAAAATACGACTTTTCAGTGGTGAAAGTGATTAAACAGTCTTAACATTGAGTTGTAATTAGGAATACAAGGTCTCCTTGCTTATGAAGTGCAGCAGATGCTTCTCATGAGATAGTGATAGCCCAAAGACTCTCACAAAATATCTTTCCTAGGGCATGAAACTATGGGCCTTGAGTGGGACCTGAAACATAGCTTTCAGACTACCATCTGTGCCCGAGGGCACATGCTATGCTCAGAGATGCCCCTCCATCTCATCACTCCTTTACTTCTAGTTACTTTTAATCAGGCATTTCATCTTGTTATCTCCAGAAAAAGTTACCCTCCAACAAACACACACAAGAAGATAGGAACGTTTAAGACAAGGCATTTTCTTTTTCACTTTTGTGACTACAGAATTGTGAACGAGTCTGGGATTTGGTAAATGTCTATTAAATGGTAGAATGAAGTGGTCCCTCTTAGACCTTCAAGTCATTTATCTCAAGTCCAAAGTCATTCTTTCTTCTCCATAAAAAATTTCAATTTCTGTACCACTGTTCTCAGCTTACTCTTCTTCCAGGTTTGTCAGAGAATAGTAAACCTAAGGAAGGGGTAGAGATTTATATAGACAACATGAACACCCAGATGCTAGTCCCCCTTGTTTTTGTCATGAGAGGCAGGGCTTATTATACTACTCATTAACGTGATGGTGTTAGAAAAAGAAACGTTTGGTATGAAAGCAAAACAAAGCAAAAAACACAGGGAAAGAAATAATAGTGGAATTTTAGGCATTGGGTTTTGTGGTTGGGAGAAATATGTGGTCAGAGGTCATGGGCAGAATTTGTGCTGTCAGATTGGATGGGAGAGACCACCTATTCAATCACCTTTTGTCTATTCCAGGGGCTGGACACAGAACTATGTCAGGTAGACACTGTCCTGCCCCAGACTATCACAAGAGTAGATCTGTCTACTGCATCTGATTCCTCTCTTCTCATGTTCTCGGGCTTCCACTGTCATGTTCTGGCCACCATTTCACCAGTATTCATCACCTTGAGGCTGTTGGAGACAGTTATATGGGTAACAGTACTGGTCATGTTTCCGCTTTCACTTACCTGGGTCCATCTATTTATCCAACAAGCTGATGATCCTCTATTTACAATATGCTATTTACTTGGCTTTTGGGAAAGTTTTTCCTGTTTTTCCTTTTATCCCATTGACTCTCCTGACAAGTAGCCTTTGCTGCTTTCTTCTCTTACTTCTGATCTCTTGGTGTGGGAGTGCCCAAGACCCAGCCCTCAAATCTCTTCGTTTGCTGTGTGAGTTCATGAACTAATCTCAGTGTCAGGGCTGTCAGTTTGCAACAATCTCAGCCAATACTTCTCTCCTGCCAACCTAGCATTCCACTCTAATGTCTGACAGACTACTTAAAACTAACACGTTGGGACCAGTAGATGGCATAATGGTTACATTGCTGGACTCCCATGTAGTTGACCACAGTTTGAATCCTGGACCCAGATACTTAAAACTCATGCCAAATGCATGTGTGTGCATGCTCAAAATCCCAAGGGGACTGGAGGAGAAGAGATTGTGGCATGGCTCTCTCCTGGGGGGGAGGGTTGATTTCTTGCTTTTTGTCCTTCTGTCTCTTCAGTGAATGCACGTGTCCTACAGCAAAAATCTCTTTAAGAAAAATAATAAACTCTCAGAAACAAAAATCTAACACATACTTGGGTCAGCAGGGTAAGGTGGTTGGATCCCACATGGCCAACTGGGCAGTTTGAGTACTGACCCTCTCACTTAAAAATGTGCCAAGCATCTATATGTGATGCCCAAAATCCTGAGAAAGGACTAGAGGTGATGGGATTGTGGCATGGCCATCTCCCCTGTGGAATGCTTTCTCACTTTCTCTTTCTCTCTCTCTCTCTCTCTCTCTCTGCAGAACACACATGCCCTATAATAAATAAACAAAACAAAAACTAACATGTTCAAAAGAAAATTGCTGATTCTGATTTCCTTCCAAATCTACTATGCCCGTAGTCTTTCTTCACTTGCAATTGGCAAATCCATTGCTTCAGATGCTCAGGTCAGAAAACATCTGTCATTGGGACCAGGAGTTAGCATAATGGCTATGTCGCTGAACTCCCATGTAGTCGACTGTGGTTCAAGTCCTGGATCCAGTGGCTTAAACTCACACTGGGCATGTGTGCGTGCATGCCCAAGATCCTGAGAGGAGAATGGAGAAGGGATTGAAGCATGGCTATCCCCCCTGAGGGGTGATTTCTCGCTTTCTATCTCTCTGTCTCTCTCTTTCTTTCTGGTGAGCACACGCGCCCTATAGCAAAATTTCTCAAAAAAAAAAAAAAGAAAAGAAAAGAAAACATCTGTCATGGGACCAGCAGGTGGCATGATGATTAAGGTGCTGGACACTCCTACATGACTGACCACAGTTCAAGTCATGGACCTGGTGGCTTGCTTTCTCACTTTCTCTCTCTTTCTCTTTCTCTCTCTCTCTCTCTGGTCAAATTAAAAAATAAATGAATGAATAAATAAAATAAAATAATTCTAAAAAAAGAAAACATCTGTCATTATTGACTCCTCTCTTTCTGCCATACTCCACAACTGCTTTCTCAGGATCTTGTTGGCTTTTTTTTCATGTTCTGGGATTTTAATGGTCATTGTTCACTAGGTTTGCTAGGAATGACTCCCCTCTGGTTCCATTTACACCAGAGTTAAGTCCTAGACACCATCTGCTGCTCCAGTAATTTTTCCTTCGATGCTCTCATAAGATAGCTGAACAAGCAGTGTCTGGGCCAGTCAGTCAGTCAGCGGTCAGAAAGCTCTGACTAGCAGGGACTTCATTCAGAGGCTGTTCTCAGAGATTAAAGGATCAGTTCCGGCAGTTACAGATGTTCCTTTTATAAAGGGAGTTTAAGGGGCCTGCAGGTGGCGTGGTAGTTAAGGGTTCTAGACTCCCACATGGCCTACAGAGGTTCAAGTCCCAGACCCAGTGGCTTACTTTCTCAATCTCTCTCTGTCTCTTTCTCTCTGTCAAATTAAAACAAATAAAATTAAGTGAAATAATTATTTAAAAATAAATAATAAAGGACGTTTAAGATATTCTTGTAAGTATGAGCTTTGTTTTAAGGTTTATGAAAGTTGTATTTGTGCTGAGGTTGCCTTGTTTCCTGAAAATCCTTGGACCAGTTTGCATCCTGCTGCTAAGGGACAAGTATGTCAACTCTTTGAGACATACTAGTGTACCTTAGTTACTACTAATCTAAGCCACAATATGTCTCTTAGAGTGTGTTATAGCCCTCTTTTAAAATATATTCAGGATCTACCACCTCTCATCATATTCAGGGCTACTACCCCAGAATGACCCACCAAAATAAATCCACTGGATTGTCATCACCATATCTCCTAAAATCATTCTCTAAATTGCCTCTGGTTTTCCTGATCCTTTCCATTGGATATGTGATCTAGTTCTTCCGTAAAAGAAAACCTATTTTCAAATAGAAGTAAGATGATGTTACTTTCTGGTTGAAACCTACCAAGAGCTCCTCAAAATACCATGCCAGAAAAAGTCCTATTGTTGGCTTGTAGAGGCCTAATCAGTCCTGGAAACTCTGCCTTCTCCTGCACATTCTTCTTCTCAGCCTTACTCTGCTGTCCACTTCTTTCTAGACTTTGCTAGAAGCAGGTTTATACTGGCTAAGATCTGCCTCAGGGGTTGAAGTTTGCTCTTCCCTGTGAACATTCCTGTTTTTATTAAGCTTCACTTTTTCTACAAGATAGGCCCTAATTAGCCTATTTCAAATAGTGCTTCTTCCCACACCTCCTCATTTTATTCCCCTTTTCCCTGCTTTATTTTTCTCAGTGTAAGACATCATCATTCTGACACATTATGTATTTTTTTTTGTATAAAACTTTTAATTTATTGAATTTTTTGGGTACTTTGATAAATCCCCACTGCATTACAACTGAGGCATTGATCTTGTAGCTTCATCAACATCTTCAAGATGCCACTGAGAAATCAGTTCTTTCTGCAGAGGTTCAAGAGAAAGCCCTCTTAAAAAACTGCAAGTTCTCTTTGCATGTTTACAAAAGCTTTATTCATTCTGTTAACTTTTTCATCACTTACAATGTTTATCTGAAGATTTGTAGCAACTGGTTTTGCTTTGTTTATAGCCTTGAAGTTTTTTTTGGCTGGCTATGAAAAGTACATTCCTCGACTTCTGACTTCTGAATTTGGTCTTGGCCATTGTCAGACCTCGGGCACCCACATGCAGCTCCCCAAGCTCCAAGTGACACTGTCTGCAGGCACATGGTCCAGTTTATGTTTTATTTCCTTTTCAACACAAATTCAATGAGAGAAACTTTTCTTTCTGTTTTTGTTTTGTTTTAGTAATTATTTGCTGTATCTCTAGTGTCTAACAGATACATATAGAGTAAGCAAATTACTAATGAATGAATTAATAAGTGAAATGAAAAATAGCAAAAGGATGCAATGATGAGTTAGAAATAAGGCAGTGGTGGAACATTCCTTCCTGTACATGTGCCTCCTTGAACATACAAGAGAAGAGGTCAGAGACACATAGGTAAAGTTGGTTTTCAAAGTCTTTACTCCATTGTCATGTAGATCTGTTATTTAGGTGATGACAGAATTGCACATTTCTATTCCCTAAAGTTTAAGTGAGGCCATGAGGCTCCTATGGAATGGGAGAGGTACACAAAAGTGACACTTGTCTCTTCCAGGCAGAGCCTTAGGAGCCAGTGCACACCTGCTGTGTTCTCTGAGGTGTCATGGATTCAGGGTGATAGGTCTGAATCGCCTGGGGATCTGAGTGAGGGTAGCACAGAGCATGGTCCATCCTGCTCACCTGAGATGAATCTGTTAACACAGCCCTGACATAAACCCTCATGGCATTAGAGCACTGATTAATCATGGTTGTCTGTGCCTCAATCTAAACTAGCCCACATCCTTGGTAATTGGCATCTTAACCTGCCGTGTGATATGTATCCAATTAGTACTTTTGAACAAGTTAACCACTCAAGAATCGAGAAGGAAATATAAAGGAGAAAAAAGAAGAGAGGAAAGAAGAAAGAAAGGAAGCAATGAAGAAAAAAGAAAGAGGGAGGAGAGGATACACAGGAGGGAAATGTCCTCATCTACATCTGCAAACTCTTTGACATTCTGGAACAAAGGGACTCGGAGGCACAAAGCTTATCATTGTGAATATATGAGAGTTAGAATAAAGGTTGGGACTAAATGATTTGTGTTCCATAATGGATCTTAACAATCTTAGTTAAGAACTAAGTCATTATTACTTAATATATAGTGCATATATAATGGGATCTCTTATAGGTTTTCTACCTAGAGATACTTTAATTTATTTCACTTAGCTTTCATTAGTAGACTGGATAAATGTACTTATTTAGAGACGATGTAGGTTCAAGTCTAAGCTCTATTACAAATTCTGTGGCTTTTGGTGAGTTATTTAACTTATTTGAGTCTTAGGTTTCTTATCAATAAAATCAGTCATAATTTTACCTATCTTATAACAATTTTAATGACCAAACTTAATACCTATGTAAAAGCTTTAGCCAAGCACTTTGGAAATTTAATAGTTGTAATTTAGCATTATTTTCTTTTATTTATTGAGTGCACATATTAAGAAGTAGAACTGAATACATAGCAGAGTAAACTGAGGCTTATATAAATAAAGTAACTTGTTTGACATGAGAAAAACAGAGACGAAAACTGTGATAAGGACTAGAATCCCCAGCATTGGTCACTGAGATAGACACTTCCCAGCTGCTCTTATCCAGATCCACAAAGCAACACATGTTAGGAAATAAAACTTCAAAGCAAGTTTTTCTGACTTGACGTTGTCAGAGGTTTTATCTAGTGGCCCGTGGAGGGGAGAGCACATCATACCCTCTAGACACACACAGAGACGTGCAGACAACCACCACTGAGCTGTGAAATTAGCACACAGGTAATAAGCACAGAGATGGGCAAATGTCACCTCAGAGATAAAATATTCCCTGGGCTCAGGCTTGGGTGAGCAAGGTCTTCATCACCTAGGGAAAAGTTCTGCCAATCACAGGGGCCATTCAGCAATGGCAGATGCAGCAAAAAGAACCAAAGAGACAAATAAAGCCGTTGCCCATACAGAAGCTGCCAGGAATGCTGGCATTTGGACTAGGACTCCCGTCCTTCCAGGCCTTCTAAAACAACACAAGGAGATGGCAGCAACAGGTTGCGATGGTGCCAGAGAACCTGCAGCAAGAAAAGGAGCCAGATCACGTTCAGAGTTTTCAGTCCATACAGCTCCAGAGCACTCACTGAAATTAATCTGGTGGCATTAACTTCTTTGTTTATTCCCTTTTTTTCGGGGAGTTGGGTGAGATACAGTATGGTTTTTCACAGAATGTGATGATCGAATCACAAATATATAGAAGTTTCCATCCTCTTTAACACTGAAGGCTTCATTATGATGTACACACTCAATAATATAGTTCGCTATGTTTTTTGGAAACATATGCTGATTAACCAATGACATTTGAAAATTTTCTGTAGTTCACCATTGCATAACCCATTCTCCTTCTTTACATGTATTCTTGTGTCTGTAATCATTTTCTTTCAAACCCCCCACGCCCTGTGCAGCTTCTGTAGTATACCCTATATAATTCTTTTGCATGAATCAATCATCAAATTTAATGCATTTTAAAACACTTAAGAGTCAAGTATCTCACAGGTGTGTGTGTGTGCATGCCCAAAATTCCAAGAAGAGAATGGAGGAGAAGGGATTGTGGCATGGCCATCCCCCTGGATGAGGAGGGGGATTCTCCCTTTTTGTCTCTCTGTATTTAGTGAGTGCACATGCCCTGTAGCAAAAATATCTCAAAATAAGTAAATAAATAAAGTGTCTAACTTTGCAATACAAAGGATCAGACTAGACAGCTTCTGTGTGATACATAATGGCAACTGGCCAGCCACCATTTTTCTTCCGACATCTTTCAACTGTTGAAAGATTTTTGCAATTTTTTTTTGAGTTAGTAGCAAGGCATATCATTCAGAGGAATTCTTATAATTGTGAATAAAGATAGCAACTCTGTGTGTGTGTGTGTCTGTCTGTCTGTCTGTGTCTATATAAAATGTGTTTGCTATTGATTTTGTGTTAGTTATCTATTGCTGTTTAACAAACTTCTCAAAACATGATGGCTTACAATAATAAATAAGTATTATTTCACAGTTACTTCTGGGGTCATTTATCTAGTCAAGTTTAGTTGTGATCTCTACTTCAACATCTCTCGCAGGTACAAAGTATCAGGCAGGGGTATGGTCTCAGCACTAGGCTCAAATAAGAAAGAATCTTCTCCTAAACTCATCCATGTGGTTGCTAGAAAGATTTAGCTGCTCACAGGATTGTAGACTGTGGTACTCAGTTGCATGCAGACTTTTGGTTGGAAGTAACTCTTAGCTCTGTGACATACATGTCTCTCCAACTGGCAGCCTAGCTAATGAGAGTTTATTAGTAGGGCAGGAATCATAATCTTTGTCACTCAATAACACAAGTAACCATTACCCTTTTCATATTCTAGTGGTTAGAAACAAGTTATTTAACACAAGTGAATTATATGTGTCTGTGGCTCTTTAGAAGAGGGGTATATTGGGAGGATATTTAGATGTCTGCTCACTACAGAATATACTAATATATTTGTATTTTATTTATATGTGTCTCATAACAACACTTCACATCAATTATTATTATACTTGTTAAAATAAGAGTCACTCATTACACCCTTTGCTGGTCCCTAGAAATGCTCTTTTCAAACAACAGTATATAATGTTTACTGAATTAACAAGAAAATATACATAAAGAAAGAGGAACGATAAATTAAAAAAAAATAGTTCAGAAGCAATCCACATTTCAAAGGCCTTATTGGTTAGATGTATCCTTTGTTCTAAATAAATATGTCTACAACTGACATATATCTTTATAAAGATATCTCTACTAGGACATAGAAAGCTAAATTAATAACATTCATCACCATTACACTGAGATGCCAGGATTAATTGAAAAATGTGTTTGATCCCAAAAAAATAAACTATCAGTTTTCTCCATTTTCTGTAATAAATCACATATGACTTCATAGAGGGGAACAAAGAGAAAAAAATTATATATGCTATTTTTTGTGTATGAATAGTATAAGGGCAGGTATAATTAATGTACATTTAAGAAATCTTTCTTTAAAAAATAATTTCTTCTGTATGACCAATCTGGCATTATGTTTACAAAACAAGTCATTGTTAAATATAAATGATTGTATAAGAAAGCATAGTCCTATTTATGAAATGAAGCAAGAAATTTCATTCACTGGAATCTAAGTTCCACAATATATAGCTCAAATTTTATTCGTTTTGGCTTGAAAATATACAGACTGGCAGAAAAGGTAGAGGAATATTAGTATTCACTAACAAGTTGACCATGAAGCCATCATCAATAGAGATTAGTCAATGACCATGCCATATGCTCTAGTAGCATCTAAGCACAGAAAAATAATACCTTCATAGTTACCTCATTCATACACAGGATTGGTAGAGACGATCATGGTGTAGTGGATACTTTTAACCAACATTCTTACTTAGAAATAACTAATTATTTAGGGGCACACTTAGCCTTTTACAGCTATTTATATGATCATAAAACCAAGAAAGACTATGGCAGGAGAAAGAGTTCCGATTTAGTAGACCAACACACCACTGGATATATGACTGACTTGTCAGAAGATGCAAGTTGACTGTTGTCAATGATGTTGACCATGTATTCAACTAACGTCATCATTACCGTGCCAGGTGATAATTTCTTCTCTTACCTAATATTTATGGAAGGATTTACTGTCTTTGCTCAAAAACTATGTACAGAATCAATTTACATCCCTCAACAAATGGAATTGGAATAAATAACATTATGATTTACATTAACACCCTAAAGGTGAAACACTTAAGTTATGTAAATGTAACATGATATACACAAAATCTATGTAAGAAAATTTTCAAACTCTGACAAAAGGAATTGAATAAGAACTAAATAAATGGAGAGCTATTCCATGTTCATGTAAGTAAGAAGTCTCAATATTCTCAAGATGTCAGTTCTTCCTAACTTGATCTATAGATACAATACTATGCTAATAAAAATTTGGCCAAGTTATTTTGTGGCAACAAATTGTTTCTAAAATTTATGTAGAAGGAAAACCCCTGAAAAGTCAAGAAAATATTAAAGGAAAACAAAATTGGATGACTGACATTATCTGACTTCAAGACTTATTGTAAAGCCATAGTACTTAAGACCATATGACATTGGTGAAAGAATAGATAGATACATCAATGGAACACAATAGACAGCCCAGAAATATATCCACATAAATATAACCAACTAATATTTGACAAAGAAACAAAACCAATGCAATGGAGGAAAAAAATTTTCATCAAATGGCACTGAAACAACTAGAAAGCTGCATTAAAAAAATAGAAATGATTCTATATGACCGACCTCACACCCTTCACAAAATATAACTCATAATGTATCACAGTACAAAACATAAGACTATAATATCTATAGAAGATTATTTAAAAGAAAATCGAGGTGACCTTGGGTTTAGTGATGAGATTTTTAGACATTGAAGTCATAATCTATATACTAAAAAAAGCATTTGAGTATTCTCTCTCTCTCTCTTACATGCACCCTGTGGCAATAAATAATTAAATAAATAAATAAAAATAAAACTTCTGCTTTGCAAAAGACACTGTAGAGAAAATTTAAAAAAAATCAAGCCAAAGATTCATTACAAAAAAAAACTTTGAAAGACATATTAAAAAAAAAAACTTTGAAAGATATATATAACAAAGTATTGTTATTTAAATTATGCTAAAACTGTTAAAACTCAAAAATAATTAATGAATAACCCAATTGAAAAATAGGCCAAAGATCTGAACAGACAACTTACTAAAGAAGACAGACAGATGAAACAACAGCACAACAAAAAATGTTTCAGGAGATGGATGGTAAAATTTGATGCTCTTTGAGGCAGAGCCACAAGGGAAGGTTGCTGGTTTGCATCTGAAAACCTCTCTGAGTGTGTCAGATATGCCTGTGGCCATTCTGGGCTGGTGAAGGTTTGGGGTGAATTTCAGTGTCATGACTTGGGAAAGGATGATGCATATTTGCCTGTATCTTTCTTTCTCTCTGTCTCTCTTTCACTTAAAGAATAAATAAACTTTAGGACAAAAATAGTTGTTCCATATGATGTCATTAGAAAAAATGCAAAGTAAAGCAAGGATGAAAGTTTTTGTAAGTTTTCTGTATAATTGAAGTAGACAGATACCAATATATTCTTCAGTAAATTAGTAGATAAATAAACTATAGTTTAGCTGGATGATAAATTATTAAAGTCTAAAAAGAAACGTATTTAAATACACAGAAGAAACTTAAATGCCTAATACTAAGTAAAACGAGTCAATTTAAAAAGATTAGATTATTTCAACTACATTACTTTCTTCCTCTTTTTTTTTTTTTTTTGGAGATGGTTTTGCTATAGGGCGCGTGCACTCGCCAGAAAAAAACAGAGAAACAGAAAATGGAAAATAATCTCTGAGGGGGATGGGGGGATGGTAACACAGCAATCCCTTCTCCTGCATTCTCCTCTCAGGATCTTGGGCACGCACGCACACGCACTGGCATGAATTCAAGCCACCGGGTCCGGGACTCGAACCACCGTCAACTATGTGGGAGTTCAGCGACATAGCCATTACGTTAACTGCTGGTCCCTTTTTTTCCTTTTATTTAAGAGAGATTTTTGCTATAGGGTGCATGCACTCGCCAGAAAAAAACAGAGAAACAGAAAATGGAAAATAATCTCTGAGGGGGTGGGGGGATGGTCACATAGTAATCCCTTCTCCTCCATTTTCCTCTTGGGATTTGGGGCATGCATGTACATGCATCTCACATGAGATTTAAGTTGCCAGGTCCAGAACTTGAACTGCAGTTCGCTACGAGGAAGTCCAATGATGTAACCATTACACCATCTGCTGGTCCTTCAACTATATGACTTTCTGGAACTATGATGGAACTATGGAAACAGTACAAAGATAAGTGCTTGCCAGAGATTCACAGGGGTAAAAAGATGTACGGTGAATGCATAGGCAGTTTTTAAGGCAGTGAGACTATTGTGTGCGGTACCATAAGGGTAGACCCATGTCATTGTAATTTTGTCTAAACTGATAGAATGAACAATGCCAAGAGTGAACCCACACATACACTCTGAGCTTTAGATGATAATTATGTGTCAATATAGTTTAATCAATTATAACAATTGTGTTGCTCCAATAAGAGGTGTTGCTATCAACAAGAGGTTGCACAGAAGTTACATATGTGTAGGGGCAGGGGGTATGTGGGAACTTTCTGTACGTTTCACTCACATTTGGCGGGAAGATAACACTGTCCAAAAAATAAATCCTATTTATAAAAGAAAGACATAAGCTAGTAATGAAAAGACAATGAGGGAGATGACAACTATAGACATAGGGTATTAGTAAAATGTTCATATAGTGACATAGATTTATGAGGGAAAATATGAATTTTAGTATCTAGGATGCTGAAATTAAATCTAGAGAGGAATCATTTATTTGAAAAATAGGATAATTCATCTTTAGAACTTAGTAAAAACTAAATAAATTAATGCAACTGTGTACTCTTGTAAGCGGAGGGGTGGCAATAGGTGAGATTAATAGAAATATTAGTTGAAAATTTATAAAAGAAGCAGGTAAATTTTCAAAGTCATTTTTCCACCCTGCCACCAAGTGACTACTTCTACATAATGTGAAAATTTACTAACTAAATAGTTTGAGCCAAAGGAAATGTATGCTCAGAAAATAGGAAAGTCAAGCAAAAATACACAAATGTGAGACCCATCTAGACCTCTTTTTCTCATTGCCTTCAGAGAATGGATACGGAGATTTACCTATATTTTCCACTCTCTACCTTAGACATCCCTATTTGGGGAAACTGAGCAACATGGGGGAGGAGGGAAGATAACTGCATCCAATGAAAATACAAGAGTCATGCTAATTACCCCAATAGAGAAATACACCACTTGAGAAGTCCCCTCCCTATCAAATTATTGATTTCACGTGGGAGTCTAGCACTTTCAACCACCACGCCACCTGCCAACCTGTCAGTTTCAAATATTAATGTACAACTAAAGGTTAATTATTACTCATATACCTCTAACATAAAAGTGACAGACCAAAACATCAACAGATTGAAAAAATGGATTCAACCAAAATAAAAATAATGCAAGAATTTATTGTCACTAAACAACAGATGTATTTATAAACATGCTTAGAAAAAATATAAAATAGTGTGCTGTCCAACAATAAGTTGTGAATGTTAAAAAACAAGAAAGAGTCATAAATTGGAGCTGTGTGCTTGAGAATTAAAATATGATAGAAAATTTTTGTAAAAAGATCTTGTGATGAACTTAGGAAAACCCTTCTAAACAAAAAACAATTATAGAAATGAAAAACAGAAAAAAACAAATAGTAAGGCTAAGAGGATCCCACTGAAGGAAGTCCCACTTATAATAGCCATGAAGAGAAAGATGAGATGGATAAAGAAACAAATATACAAGAACAACAACAAAAAATAAGGTGGAAAGAAATTAGCAAATTAAAAAAAGGTGAGTATTTAATTAAAATAAAAAGGCTTCACTATTTCAGCAGTAATAAACTTAAAGCTAGAAAAGAAATCCCATACCAAATCTCATCATACTAAATTTTAAGTAAATAGTGAAAAGGTCAAATATTAAAACTTGTAGTAGAAAGAAAATATAGAGTGTTCATTAAACCAGTGGGTGCTGGAGTAGAAATGACTTTCTAGATAGCACTGGAAGCTAGGAAAAAATGGAATAATGCTTCAAATATTTTGAGGAAACAATTGTAGAATTCAATATCAAACAAACATTTTAATGAAATGTGGAGAAATTTCAAGGCTATAAATTTTCAAAAACAATATTATATTCCATGTTTACTTTTTTAGGAATTATTCCAAGGTAGGTTTTGTTAAAATGTTGTGGCACGCAAACAGAAAATATAAAACCCAGAAATGGTTTTCTACCTAAGGATAAAGGTAAAGAATAATAATAGTCATGTTAATGTTTAAAAGGAAATTATGATGTCACCCCTCCCTTTTTTTTTTTTTTTTTTTTTTTCCCAGAAAGAGATTTTTGCTATAGGGCGTGGGATCTTGCTGGAGACTCAGAGAGAGACAGAAAGTGAGATATCATTCCCAGGAAGGAAAGAAATTCTTAAAAAAAAAAAAAAATTAACCCTGTTTTTTGGTCAGAGCATGCCTGCACTCCCCAAAGAGAGAGAGAGAAGCAAGAGACAAAGACAAAGAAAACACCCTAATGGGATGAGGTCACACTGCAATCGTTTCTTTACTCGTTCTTTCAGGAAGGATTTGGTGAATGCATGTAACAGGAGCATTTTTTTCTTCTTTTTTTGGAGAGGTTTTCACTATAGGGTACATGTGCTGGCCAGAAAGACAGAGTGAGACAGAGAGACAGCGAGAAATCACCCCTTGGCGGGGATGGCCACACTGCAATCCCTTCTCCTCCATTCTCCTCTTGGGATCTTGGGCACACATGCACCTGTGCTCAGTGTGAGTTTAAGCCACCGGATCCAGGACTGGAACCACGGTTTATTACATTGGAGTCCAGCGACATAGCCATTACGCTAACCGCTGGTCCCTAACAGGCATATTTTTCAAGCCAAAGTAAAGGGATTCCTACCATGGTCAGTTACGTGGTTTATGGCTCCCTTAACCACTGCCTCTGGACTGGCCCTGAAAGGAAATTGTAAGAGTAAATTCAAGTCGGGAGTCTAGGGAACGAACAAATAGTTAAGAACAAAATGGTTCTATGAAAGCTGGCAGGACAGGCTTCAAGATTCCTCATTTATGAACAGTGTTCCAAGGAAACATCTGCTTTTGGGAGTATGTTAGTGATGAATACATCAAAAATAAAGTCAGTAAAACTAAGGCCAGTTATTGCTTCCAGGTCATTAAAAATTATATAATAAATTTAATCATACTATGGCTTATGACTCACTTTTAAGTAAATTTTTGATAAACATGAAGTGGAATATTAGGGGAAAAGGAGGTTTATATGTGAGAGGGAATGGCCAGAGAGAGGAAAATCTGAGTGACCTACCTCCTCATATTCCAAACAGAAGTCAATAGATGATTTTAAATATATAACAAAACTGCAAAAAAAGTCAATAAGGTTTTTTATGCATAAATATGGAGGTAATTGCCAAGAGGATTACATTATTGTCTCTGTTATCCTAAGGAGCAAAACCAGGGTTGAATTTCTCATTAAAACTTAGTAGAAACTTTAAAGAAAAAATGTATGAGTCAATTTGATTAAAATAAATACTTAAGGTTTATATTATAACATAATCGGTTAATATATTTAAACACAGATTACAATAAATGTACCCTATATTTCAAAAGATAAAATACTAATAAAGAGGTTGTCAGGAAAATTTATTATTAAAACATACACTTAAGGGACCAGTAGTTAGCATAATGGATATGTCGCTGAACTCTCATGTAGTTGACGGTGGTTTGAGTCCCAGACCCGTGGCTTAAACTCATGCCAGGCACATGTGCATGCATGCCCAAGATCCCAATAGGAGAATGAAGGGACTGTGGTGTGAGCATCCCCCGAGGGGGTGATTTTGCGTCTGTCTCTCTCTGCCTTTCTGGTGAGCACATGCACCCTATAGCAAAAACCTCTAAAAAACAAAACAAAACAAAATACACTTAAAAACCAAATGTTCTAGGGACCAGCAGTTGGCTAATGGCTATGTTGCTGGACTCCCATGTAGTCGACCACGGTTCCAGTCCTGGACTCGGTGGCTTATACTAATGCTTGGGCTCATGTGCATGTGTGCCCAAGATCCCGAGAGGAGAATGAAAGAACTGTGGCGTGGCCATGCCCCACGGGGGGGATTTCTCACTTTCCGTCACTCTGTCTTTCTGGCGAGAACATGCACCCTATTACAAAATCCTCTTCAGAAAATACAAATGTTCTAAGAATTATTAAGTCAAGGTTTCGTCCAAAGATATTAGAAGAATAGAATAAACACAAATAAATTTCCAGTATGAAATAAGTTCAATTAAAGAGCAAAGCATCAATAATGTTTATTTTATTTGTTTTTAAATTTTTGCCATAGGGCATGTGCTTTCACTGGAGAAAGACAGAGACAATGAGAGGGAAAGTAATATATCATCCCCCCAGTGGGGACGGGCACACTGCAATCGCTTCTCCATTCACCACCTGGGATTTTGCACACACAGACTTGGTGTGACTTTCAATCTGCCAGGTCTGGAATGTCTACACGGTTGACCATGTAGGAGTCCAGGGCCTTAATCACTACGCCACCTGCTGCCTCACAATGATGTTTATTTAAAAAAAAAAAAAAAACTAGTTAAATATATTAAATAATAGTAAATAAACATCTACCAATATCAATGAAGATGAAATAAATATATTCACTATCAGGAGCAAAAAGATACCCACAGAAAGATTAGAGATTAAAAAATATAATTATAATTACATTATAATTACAAAAAAATTTTGAAATATTGTAAAGATGTATGCAAATAAAATTAGCTTTATGCAAATTATTTAGACAATTTAAAAATGGGCAAATCCCAAGAATTTCTAGAAAATTTTGAGTTATCCATATTGACGAGATAGAAAATAAAAACATTTATAACAATAGTTGCTTAAATATATTTAATATAATTAGTATTTATGATCTTTTAGAAAAATATCTTAGGAAGCTTTCTTAATACAATAAAAAAATGCTTATTGAGCCACAGGACAGTGTTTCAGTTGTGACAGGTGACATTCTTCAAGGCAGACCCACATGGGAAGGGTGCTTATTGGTGACAGGAAATACCCCAGAATACATTGGGCATGTGTGTGATTCAAGCAGGTTGAAGCTGTGGGTGTTTTGCCACATTATGGCCATGTCAGGATGCTATGTCTCTGTCTGTCTCTCTGTCTCTCTCATTCATGGAATTAATAAACAAATCTTAGTGTCTGGCCACATAACATAGTGGTTAAGCCAGATCCCTTATGGCTAAACAATTCCAATTCTGGCCCCAATGGTTTGAAAAACGTGTGTGTGTATGTGTGTGTGTGTGTGTGTGTGTGTGTGTGTGTGTGTGTGCAGCCCACCCCTCAAATATAATGAGATATTTGCTGAGACTTTTGTAAGCATTTTTCCTATGTTAACTTATTTTATTTTATTGTCAGAGGGTGTGTGCACTCACCAGAGAGAAAGAGAGAGTAAGAAAGGGAGACAGCACTTCCCAGTGGGGTAGAGTAACACCTCAATTCGTTTTCTTCCACTTCTCCATCTAGTTAGGTCTTCTATGCACACACATGTACTGGCGTATTTTTCAGGCCACTGGGGCTAAGATTCAAACCACAGTCAGGCATGTGGTATCTGATTCTCTTAACCACTCAGCTATGGGACTAACCCACCACATCATACAGTAAGGCTTTGAAAATATTTCCTGGCCAAGCCATGATGACACAAGGAAGCAGGTGCACAATATCTGGCACTGCATGGCCGGCCTGCGTTCAGTTCCCCACACGAGCTAAACACCTCAGGTGTGGTGGCATGTGCCTGTGGTCCTAACTGAATGAGACATGGAACAGAAAGAATCGCAATATGGTGAAAACCTGTGAAAATACTGATCATTCTCTCCCCTTCCTGTGCACGCTCTCACTTTCTCTCGTAAAAATCAATTGACCAATATGAGATAAACAAAAAATGCAAGAATCCTTGAAGACGTTTCCTGCAAAGTCAGTGAAGGTAAGGACGCTCACTCCCCCTGCCTCCAGTTAGTGTTGGACTGGTTACACACTCGTGCAGCCACATGGTGATTAGTAGGAAAAGAAACAGAAACTGTGTGCCAGTAAGTATTTTATTACTTTCTACATAGAAAGCTACACACTATAAAATTATAGTATGTATTCACTCTGAAATCAATAAAAAATATCAATAATGTTTTTATACTTTCTCAACAACAGCTTAAAGATAAAATAAACAGAAACATTTTATTGACCATGCAAATGTATATGAAGATCAGGTAACCAGATCTATCTCATGCCTATCAACACACCATTCCTTCTTCTTTTTTTTGGAGAGGTTTTTGCTATAGGGCATGTGCGCTCGCCAGAAAGACAGAGAGAGACAGAGAGATAGAAAGCGAAAAATCATCCTCCAGGGGGGGATGGCCATGCTGCAAGTTTATTATAAAGATATTTATATTTTAAGGTCATGAAAATTACCTAACTGTATGTGCAATAAGCTGACTTCTTGCTTTCTGTATCTCTGTTTCTGTCTCTCTGGAGAACACATGTTCCCTACAGCAAAAATTGACTACTCTCTAAAAGAAAATAAAAAGGAAAAAGAAAAAGAAAAGCATCTCTATAGCCTTGATACGAAAAATTTCTTGCTTTTTTTTTTTTTTTTTTTTTTTTTTTTTCTTCTTTGAGTATTTGGGAGTGAGAAATAGCTCTTATAAAAACACAATCAACTAAGTCTTGCCTAAAATCACATGCATGAACTTTGAAGCAGATCCTTCTACATTTGGCCCTAATGCTGATACCATGGTCCTTGATTGCAACCTACAAGAGATCCTAAAGAACCAAGAGACAGAGACAGAGAGACATCACTCCCAATAGGTCCCTATTGCTATGATCTACATCCATCCAGCCTTAACCAGCCCTGATCATGCCACATGCTTGACTTTTGTTCTCAGGGAAGTCTCCAAATGTGAACCTGGATCCCACAGGAGTTATCCTGGCAGAGTATCTCTCTTGCTTGCTTGCTTAAGAAAGAAATGAATGAAGTAACTTATCTTTAAAAAAAAAAAAAAAAGAAAAGAAAAGAAAAGAAAAGAAAAAAGAAACGTTTTCTTCCTAGTGTTCTATGATTTTTTTTTTTTGAGAGAGAGGGCGTATGCACTCACTGGAGAGATAGAGAGATGGAAAGTAAGAAATAACCTTCCAGGGGGAATGGTTATGTAATAACTCTTTC
>NW_006159800.1:797126-806940 GCF_000334495.1 Tupaia belangeri chinensis | reverse complement strand
TTCCCTTCCAGTCTCTTTTCGGGATTTTGGGCACGCACACATGAGTCTGACATGAGTAAAACTCATACACACAACCAAAAGCAGAACAATGAAAGTGACAGCAAATGTTAGCATCTCATTTTTTGCTCTTAGCTGAGACAAGATACAAGGAAATAACCCAAACATTAATGGGGACAGGGGGAATGCCAGTGGAAAATCAAGGCTGATAAAACATGCATTTTTTGGAAGCCAGCAGGTGGTGAAGTGATTAAAGTGTTGAGTATGCACACATGAGCCTGAAATGAGTTTCAAACTGGTGGATCTGGGATTCAAACTGCCGTCAACTACATGAAAGTCCAACCCCTTAACCACTATGCTGCCTGCTAGTCTCCATGAAATTTCAATGCAAACTTCATCAGGATTTAATCAAATAATTTGGTATAAGAAATTCAGAATTCATATAGATGTTTAAATGATTAAGACAATTCTGGAAAGACATAATGACAGGATGGGCTTATTCAATGAGATAATAATAATTAGGATTTTTTTAGAGGCTGCAACGTCTTAAAAAAAGAATACTATTTTCAACAGGAACTGGGGAGAAGTTAGAATATGAGATTTAGAACTGAGGACTCAGATCCAATTCATCACTGCGTGATAATCTGGTATCTTCCTGAGAGAGTAATCAGAATTAAATCAAATAGTTGTAAGTAATAATTCAAAGTAATAGTCAGTAAATGGTTTAGAAAATTGGTTGGAAATACATAAAAGTAAGAATTAAGGGTTCTACTCCACACTATAGCAAACAATCATTTCTAAGTAGATTAACTATCTTTATAAGAAAGAATATTTAAACATTGAAAAAAGCATAGAAGATTAAATATTTATATTGTGGGCATAGTGAAGTATTATTTGAGCAAAATACAGGAAAAGCAGACATCTAGAAACAAAGAATCCAGGAACTTGAGTTCATTAAATTTTAACCTTTGATACAAACAATAGCATAACATATCTAAAGACAAGACAGAAGAAGCAAGAGGTTTGCAATGTATATAATAAAAATAAGTTAATGTAACTATATATTTTAAAGCTTATAAATGAATAAGGGAAAAGAGATTCTTAGATACAGAAGATTGTGATTTGTTCATAAAGAGTAAGTCTAAATGACCGTCACCAGTGAAACATGATCTGTATCAGCAGTGATCAGGGGAATGTAAATCAAAAGGAGCGTAAGATTCCATCTGACGTTTTTTCCTTTCTTTTTTTTTTTTTTAATTTTTAATTTGCCAGAGGATTGATGGACTCACCAGAGAGAGAAGGATTGCAAGAAAGTGTCTGGCGTGGGGAATGTCATACCCATTTCTTTCTCCTCCATTTCTTCCTCCTTTCGGGATTTTGGGCATGCACATACATGAATTTCATGGGTTTTTCATGCCCCTAGGTTTGAGACTCGGATCACAAGGTTGATAGCTGGATCTATTGGGTCATACTGGCCCTGGACACTTTCCACGTTGGCACAATTAGAAGTCTGACTTTACTATAATTGTTGATAAAGTTTCAAAACAATTAAAACTCAACTTGCCTAACTATTAACATTTTAAACATGTTTCTGACACTTTGTGTAATAAGTTTTGCAAACTCTATCACAGGTGGAGGAAAAAACCTTCAGCCTGTCAGTTTAGCCCCTATAAGAAATTCAGGTACACTTGCAAAGGAGCTTGTTAGAAAGAAAGCCCATTCTATCACCATTTTTAAGGGCAACAAGTGTTCAGATGGAATGTTATTTGACTCTTATATACATTTCTTGAAAACAAACTTGTCAATATGTTACACAATTTTTAAAAATCCCTTAGCAAAAGTTTTGTAATTTTCATGTATTAGGTCTTTTGATATCTTTCTTTTTTGTCATCTAGCACTCAAAACAGAAAACACAAATCACAGACAATTCTCTCTGTAAGTACTGTTTTATAATGCAGTGGGACCTAAGTGTCTTCAAATTTAGAAGCATCTATAGGTTTCTAAAAAGTCAAATTTCATCTTTATTATTATTAAAATCTGTGATTCTTGGTTGGGATTTAAATAGGTCAGGTAATATTTTGACTGATTCGTGTAACTGCTTTGCACTGGCATTGACAGGCTTCAAAGCTTAGAATGTGGAGATTCTATGACTATCAGTCAGTGAATTTCTGGGATCACAAGTCTCACATTCTCCCCATCCCCTATCTCAGACATGCTCCTAGAGTGGTGATGATGACAAAGTCAAAACTGTCACACAACTGAAAGCATGACAAGGAAAGTGACAACAAATGTTAGCATTTCATTCTTCACTCTTGACTGAGACAGAAGAAAATCAATTAATGGGGGCAAGGAGAATGCTGGTGGAAAAGCAAGACTGATAAAACATGCATTGTTGGAAGCCAGCAGGTATTGAAGTGGTTAAGATCCTGGACTCCTACTTAGTCGACATGGTTCGAATCCTGGACCTAGCAGCTGAGAACAAGTACATGTGTGCCCAAGAGAAGAATGGAGGAGAAGGGATTTTTAACGTGGCCACCTCCTAGGGGGCAATTTCTTGCTTTCCATTTCTCTGCCACTCTGTGTCATTCTGGAGAGTGAACATGTCTTATAGCAAAATTCTCTCTCTTTCAAAAAAAAAAAATGCGGGATGAACAGTTAGTGTAGTAATGGCTATGTCGCTGGACTCCCATGTTGTCAGCTGTGGTTTGAGTCCTCGACCCGGTGGCTTAAAATTCACGCTGGGTGTGTGTGAGTGTGTGCCCAAGATCCAGAGAGGAGAATGGGGGGGAGGATTGCTCGCTTTCTGTCTCTCTGTCTCTGTCTGTCTGGCGAATGCAAGCACCCCATAGCAAAAACCTCTCAAAAAAAAAAATGCATTGTTGAATGGAAAGTTGAGACAACCTCATTTATGTTTTTTTAAGGTACAGTCTATTTTTTTCCCTTTCAATGGCAATTTGATTATTTTTATTTTTTTCTTTTTTTACCTACATGTTATGGCCCGTTACCTAGCCATGCTCTCTTTTATACTGCTGTCCCTTAATACAGAACTTTTCATTTTCTTTGTGCATTGTGGTGATTAGATGGTTTTCAAAATTTACTAATTGTGTCTGAAATTCAGTCTTTAAGCACAATTTCCTGGACAGAATGTCAGTGAAATGATAGTCTCCTTAATCCCATAGGGATGAGGACTATCCTCCCCACACTGGGGAAATAGCCATACCACAGAAAGCATAAACTTCCCATTATACTTTCAGTGTATTCCTTTTTGCTAGTCAACCTGAGTTGGTTTTGATTGCTTAGAACTTAGAATAGTAATTGACACATAAATCTTCTTGATCACAATTTAGGAAGATCTAGGGCGAATACAGAAACATGTATATATTTCTAAGTTTATTTATTTTATCTTTCCCTTCCAGTCTCTTTTCGGGATTTTGGGCACGCACACATGAGTCTGACATGAGTAAAACTCATACACACAACCAAAAGCAGAACAATGAAAGTGACAGCAAATGTTAGCATCTCATTTTTTGCTCTTAGCTGAGACAAGATACAAGGAAATAACCCAAACATTAATGGGGACAGGGGGAATGCCAGTGGAAAATCAAGGCTGATAAAACATGCATTTTTTGGAAGCCAGCAGGTGGTGAAGTGATTAAAGTGTTGAGTATGCACACATGAGCCTGAAATGAGTTTCAAACTGGTGGATCTGGGATTCAAACTGCCGTCAACTACATGAAAGTCCAACCCCTTAACCACTATGCTGCCTGCTAGTCTCCATGAAATTTCAATGCAAACTTCATCAGGATTTAATCAAATAATTTGGTATAAGAAATTCAGAATTCATATAGATGTTTAAATGATTAAGACAATTCTGGAAAGACATAATGACAGGATGGGCTTATTCAATGAGATAATAATAATTAGGATTTTTTTAGAGGCTGCAACGTCTTAAAAAAAGAATACTATTTTCAACAGGAACTGGGGAGAAGTTAGAATATGAGATTTAGAACTGAGGACTCAGATCCAATTCATCACTGCGTGATAATCTGGTATCTTCCTGAGAGAGTAATCAGAATTAAATCAAATAGTTGTAAGTAATAATTCAAAGTAATAGTCAGTAAATGGTTTAGAAAATTGGTTGGAAATACATAAAAGTAAGAATTAAGGGTTCTACTCCACACTATAGCAAACAATCATTTCTAAGTAGATTAACTATCTTTATAAGAAAGAATATTTAAACATTGAAAAAAGCATAGAAGATTAAATATTTATATTGTGGGCATAGTGAAGTATTATTTGAGCAAAATACAGGAAAAGCAGACATCTAGAAACAAAGAATCCAGGAACTTGAGTTCATTAAATTTTAACCTTTGATACAAACAATAGCATAACATATCTAAAGACAAGACAGAAGAAGCAAGAGGTTTGCAATGTATATAATAAAAATAAGTTAATGTAACTATATATTTTAAAGCTTATAAATGAATAAGGGAAAAGAGATTCTTAGATACAGAAGATTGTGATTTGTTCATAAAGAGTAAGTCTAAATGACCGTCACCAGTGAAACATGATCTGTATCAGCAGTGATCAGGGGAATGTAAATCAAAAGGAGCGTAAGATTCCATCTGACGCTTTTTCCTTTCTTTTTTTTTTTAATTTTTAATTTGCCAGAGGATTGATGGACTCACCAGAGAGAGAAGGATTGCAAGAAAGTGTCTGGCGTGGGGAATGTCATACCCATTTCTTTCTCCTCCATTTCTTCCTCCTTTCGGGATTTTGGGCATGCACATACATGAATTTCATGGGTTTTTCATGCCCCTAGGTTTGAGACTCGGATCACAAGGTTGATAGCTGGATCTATTGGGTCATACTGGCCCTGGACACTTTCCACGTTGGCACAATTAGAAGTCTGACTTTACTATAATTGTTGATAAAGTTTCAAAACAATTAAAACTCAACTTGCCTAACTATTAACATTTTAAACATGTTTCTGACACTTTGTGTAATAAGTTTTGCAAACTCTATCACAGGTGGAGGAAAAAACCTTCAGCCTGTCAGTTTAGCCCCTATAAGAAATTCAGGTACACTTGCAAAGGAGCTTGTTAGAAAGAAAGCCCATTCTATCACCATTTTTAAGGGCAACAAGTGTTCAGATGGAATGTTATTTGACTCTTATATACATTTCTTGAAAACAAACTTGTCAATATGTTACACAATTTTTAAAAATCCCTTAGCAAAAGTTTTGTAATTTTCATGTATTAGGTCTTTTGATATCTTTCTTTTTTGTCATCTAGCACTCAAAACAGAAAACACAAATCACAGACAATTCTCTCTGTAAGTACTGTTTTATAATGCAGTGGGACCTAAGTGTCTTCAAATTTAGAAGCATCTATAGGTTTCTAAAAAGTCAAATTTCATCTTTATTATTATTAAAATCTGTGATTCTTGGTTGGGATTTAAATAGGTCAGGTAATATTTTGACTGATTCGTGTAACTGCTTTGCACTGGCATTGACAGGCTTCAAAGCTTAGAATGTGGAGATTCTATGACTATCAGTCAGTGAATTTCTGGGATCACAAGTCTCACATTCTCCCCATCCCCTATCTCAGACATGCTCCTAGAGTGGTGATGATGACAAAGTCAAAACTGTCACACAACTGAAAGCATGACAAGGAAAGTGACAACAAATGTTAGCATTTCATTCTTCACTCTTGACTGAGACAGAAGAAAATCAATTAATGGGGGCAAGGAGAATGCTGGTGGAAAAGCAAGACTGATAAAACATGCATTGTTGGAAGCCAGCAGGTATTGAAGTGGTTAAGATCCTGGACTCCTACTTAGTCGACATGGTTCGAATCCTGGACCTAGCAGCTGAGAACAAGTACATGTGTGCCCAAGAGAAGAATGGAGGAGAAGGGATTTTTAACGTGGCCACCTCCTAGGGGGCAATTTCTTGCTTTCCATTTCTCTGCCACTCTGTGTCATTCTGGAGAGTGAACATGTCTTATAGCAAAATTCTCTCTCTTTCAAAAAAAAAAAATGCGGGATGAGCAGTTAGTGTAATGGCTATGTCGCTGGACTCCCATGTTGTCAGCTGTGGTTTGAGTCCTCGACCCGGTGGCTTAAAATTCACGCTGGGTGTGTGTGAGTGTGTGCCCAAGATCCAGAGAGGAGAATGGGGGGGAGGATTTCTCGCTTTCTGTCTCTCTGTCTCTGTCTGTCTGGCGAATGCAAGCACCCCATAGCAAAAACCTCTCAAAAAAAAAAATGCATTGTTGAATGGAAAGTTGAGACAACCTCATTTATGTTTTTTTAAGGTACAGTCTATTTTTTTCCCTTTCAATGGCAATTTGATTATTTTTATTTTTTTCTTTTTTTACCTACATGTTATGGCCCGTTACCTAGCCATGCTCTCTTTTATACTGCTGTCCCTTAATACAGAACTTTTCATTTTCTTTGTGCATTGTGGTGATTAGATGGTTTTCAAAATTTACTAATTGTGTCTGAAATTCAGTCTTTAAGCACAATTTCCTGGACAGAATGTCAGTGAAATGATAGTCTCCTTAATCCCATAGGGATGAGGACTATCCTCCCCACACTGGGGAAATAGCCATACCACAGAAAGCATAAACTTCCCATTATACTTTCAGTGTATTCCTTTTTGCTAGTCAACCTGAGTTGGTTTTGATTGCTTAGAACTTAGAATAGTAATTGACACATAAATCTTCTTGATCACAATTTAGGAAGATCTAGGGCGAATACAGAAACATGTATATATTTCTAAGTTTATTTATTTTATTCATGGTAGAGACATGTACATGAGCATGACAGGAAAGGAGAGAAACAGAAAATGAAAAAGAGCGAGAAAGTACTCTTGACAGATCTTGTCATACTGCAATCCTCTTTCTCCAGCTATTCAGCTCCTTAGGAGCTTGAATGTTTTCAGGTCTACCAGGAGATCTGACCCTCACTTCAATCACCCAGTTTTCAGCAATGCAGTTCATTTTGCTGCTATGGTACTACCAGGCTGAACTTGGAACATGTGTTCTTGAAAGACCGGAGATAATTTAACTGAAATTGGAGCTCACTGGAGAGTGTGGTCTCTCAGGGCTCTTACAATATTGTCTCCATTGCTGTGTCATGCTTCTCAGACACTGACGAGATACCTATGTTCAAGTGCTTGTTGAATAGAACTAATTTTGGGTGAAAATCTCAAGACTGATACATTTCTTATAGGAGTAAACTTAGCTCCACCTCTCTTACACCCTGTCTTCAGCATCTTGTACTCAGAGGCTCTCCTATAACTTGCTGTTCTGCAGTGCGCAGAACCTCCATTTTCTCACCTTCACCAAAAGTCTGCCCTGGACAGAAGGATAGTAGTCATTCATTCTTAATGTGAAAGCAAACCATTTTGCTCTACTCAAAAATATAATTTTTTTTAAATTTTTCTTTAAGAGATATTTTGGCCATGGAACACTTGTGTTCACTGGAGACACAGAGAGAAATAGACAGAAAATGAAAGATCACCACCCCCCGTGCTGGGGGGATAGCCATACCGCAATCTCTTCTCTTTTCCTCTTGGGATATTGGACACACACACTTATGCACCTGGTGTGAATTTCAAGTCACTGGTCCTGTACTCAAACTGTGGTCAGCCATGTAGGAATACATACCTTAACCACTATCCCACTTGGTGGCCCCTTGTTTTCTATCTTTTTTTTTTTTTTTTGAGAGATTTTCACTGTAGGGCGCGTGAGCTCGCCAGACAGACAGAGAGAGACATAGAGACAGAAAGCGAGAAATCACCCCCCATGGGGGATGGTCACGCCGCAATCCCTTCTCCTCCATTCTCCTCTCGGGCTCTTGGGCACGCACGCACACGTGCCCGGCGTGAGTTTTAAGCCACCGGGTCCGGGACGCGAACCGCGGTCGACTACGTGGGAGTCCAGCGACATAGCCATTACGCTAACTGCTGGTTCCCTTGTTTTCTCTCTTAATGTGGAAAAAAAAAATTATCTCTAGGGAAATGGATACACTGTAAACATAAAGTGAATGACTTTCATGTATATATATAAAATTTAGTTTCAAATTTCAGGAAGTTGGGTAGATTTTTGCTTACTTTACATATAAATAAGTATTTCCAAGGCAGAGTGTGTAAGTAACTCAATTTGAAGCCGTTTTTAGCTATTCGAATAACTGCCTAATGAAACAAACGATTAGTTGTATTTTGGGCAAGGTCAGTGGCCAACGCCGACAACGGTGTTTAACTAAAATATAAAAGAAAAATGTTTTTATTGAATGTATCTAGATCTGAGCCCAGTGAATACAAAGCTCTATACAAAATTATTTTGTTAACCATAGGATCTCAGATTGGAAAGGAGATGAAAAGTTTTTCAGGTTATCCTTTCACACATTTATAAGTTTTGTTAAAAAGAAGATTCTGATCTCTGCTCAAATTTTATTACATACTTTATTTATGCTATCACAATAATTTTGTGAGGTAAGTGAATTAAGCATACATTACTCACAGAAAAACTCAAAAGGATAAGAGAGTTTAGTTTGTGATTACACAACTGTGTCAGAGCTGAAATTCAAAGCTGTGCTCTGAAACCCAGTCTTTTCTATTACACCTTGCAGTCACATTTTATGAGCAGAGATGTCCGGTATGAAAATCCTCCACTCTCAGAGCAATGAATCCCATGGACTAAGAGATTTAGATATGAAGGACCACGTGGGATCCTAAATGCGATGGTGTAGTTCCTTACTGAAAAGTTAAACTCGTTCCTTTAGGACTTGGGCTCTAGAGAGGGTTTGTGAAGACACTGGTTTTTGAGGCAGACCTGCGGACATCCTATATGTATCTGTGCACACACACGCACCACGCTTGGTGAGGAGAGAGTATGTAGCGGGCTGATGTTCCTCTGGATATAAGTACGTTTAAGACAAAAGTAAATTGTGTTTGTTTCTCTACATACGCCACAGTGTCTGACACAAAGATGCTGCTTAGTAAATATTTGTGGATTCCCTCACAGCTTAAAACAGAATTCCAAATAAGGAACAGAAAGCCTGCGGAAGTAATGTGGTAATGCCTCTTGCCTTGTATTTTTCTAGGTCTCAAAGAACTGATGTCAACACCTATCATTCGTTTACAAAATTCCAACCTTGCTGTGCTTTCTGATGCAGCCTTAGGAGATATGTAGAGCTTTACCGAGTGAACACTATTTAAATAAAGTTCAGAAATTAGGAGAAAAAGAATTTCATTTTCTTTATACAGAGCAGTAGCTGATAGTCCTTGAAAAGTCGAGATGCTTAAAAGCCAGTATATTCAAGCGAAAAATAGTAGTCACCCTTATCCAAAAGCAGTGCATTTCAAGACCCCTATTCAATGCCCAAAACTGCAGACAGGACCCACATGCAATTATAATAAAGTGTAATTATAAGTTATGCACAGTAAAAGCTTAACCACAATAACCAATACAATAGGATAATTATAAAAATACTGTTCTCTCGCTTTCTTTGTTTCTCTTGAAAGATATTGTACTTGAACTGACCTTTTTTTAGACCACATTTGACTACCAGTAACTGAAACTGAAGAAAGAGAAACTGAGAATAAAGGGCAAATACTGTTATGAAATTAGTCTACTACAAACCCTTCTGGATTTGATAAACAATTAAATTTTGTTTTTTTTTTTGTTGTTGTTTTGGCTTTTTTATTTCTTTTTTTGTTTGTTTGTTTGTTTTTGAGAGGTTTTCGCTATTGGGTGCGTGCACTCGCCAGACAGACAGAGAGAGACATAGAGACAGAAAGCGAGAAATC
>NW_006159800.1:759781-796234 GCF_000334495.1 Tupaia belangeri chinensis | reverse complement strand
TTGTTGTTGTTTTGGCTTTTTTATTTCTTTTTTTGTTTGTTTGTTTGTTTTTGAGAGGTTTTCGCTATTGGGTGCGTGCACTCGCCAGACAGACAGAGAGAGACATAGAGACAGAAAGCGAGAAATCACCCCCCAGGGCGGATGATCACGCCACAATCCCTTCTCCTCCATTCTCCTCTCAGGATCTTGGGCACGCACACACACGCGCCCGGCGTGAGTTTTAAGCCACTGGGTCCGGGACGTGAACCGCAGTCAAGTACATGGGAGTCCAGCGACATAGCCATTACGCTAACTGCTGGTACCTAATTTTGTTTTTATTTTGAAATTACAGAAGTGAGCTAATCCCATTGCTGTGAGCTTCCTTCTTTAGGGTATCTTCTAAGGCAATGGCTTAGTAAAAAAAAAATTGCATTTTATTATTGAGAAAATTCTGTCATTGTGGATCATCAATACATTCATTGCAACACCATCCTCTGAACACAATAAAGAACACTTTATCAAGACAATAAAAAAACATTTTTGAAATGCCTTCCCTTGGGAAGTTGTCAGAGTGAACACAAGCTTTTCAGGTAACCAAACCTTGGTTCGAATCTTTTGCTGACACTTACAAGCTAGGTAGTTTCTTTAGGCAGTTTAAACTTTCTGAATATTATTTTCTACCTCTGTAAAGTTATGATAATATTCCCCCCCATGCTACTGAGTTTAAATGACATGTGCATATGTAATTGCTAGCATGTTTTTAAAACATATACAACACTTGACCAGCATTGCATCCTCACATTAAGTAAAGTGACTCCAATTTGTCACTTTTTTTGAAGTTTTGCGGGGATAAGATGACATGCTAGACACGGTGCAGTCTACATTGTAGGAAGGTCAGGTAATCTCTTTGCACCTCCAGTGTCCATGTGTGATTGACAACAGTTAACATTTGTTCATAGTCATCCAGAAAATGGAGTAGGTATGTGAGTAGCCCAAAACCTATGACACAGCAGACAAGACCTGCTCTTCACTGGCTGACAAGTCAAATATATCACTGGTGACACAGAACCTCCTTTTGAATTAAATCACATCTTTCTGAGAAAGCAGATGTGGTCGAACCAAGAAGATCTTCTTATTAGAAGCCAGATTGCCTCCATGTTCATCTGGACTTTGTTCCTTGTTGATGTTGTGATCTTTTACCTGCAAAGGGTATGATCATTCTCTTGGTCATAAGTTTATGTAGGGTAGTTTACTGAAAATATCAAAACTAGGCAAGGTCATCCTGAAATGATGGTTAAGGGAACTTGATCCCATATGGCCAACTGTGTGGTTTGACTACCAGACCCAACAGCTTGAAAAATATGTAAGGTGTGTGTATCTGTGTGTTTGTGTTTAAAATCCCAAAAGGAAAAATGGAGAAGGATTGCAACATGACCATCCCACATAAGGAATACTTTCTCATTTTCCTTCTCTCTCTCCAAGGAGTACACATGCCCTCTACCAAAATAAAATAATGTAACATAAAATAAAATAAATGGCATTTCTTTTTCTTGTGGAGAATGATTATGCCAAGTTTATCTCACTTGTGTCACTTCTTAAATTATATTCTATGGCAGCTCCATAAAGATAATGAATTAAGGAAATCGAATTGGATAACCCAATGCACATTTTACTAATTAATTGCAAGGGTAAATAAAATATAAGATGCATGGAGTGACAGCTGCCCTGCAGTTTTTCAAAACTAGGGAAATGCATTACTTTTAAAGTGATGTTTAAAGGGAATATTACATGTGCATGACTTTTTACCCTACTTATTTCAAGCTGGTTGCAACTAAGAGTCTTGATTACTGTTAACGGTGTCAAATGGTTATAAAACAATAATTAATTTCTAATATAAGAATGTTGAGCATTAATAAAATATCCCATAGACATGGTATTTTATAAATAATTAAGATAAATACAGCATATTTTATAGTTTTTAAATTTGAGATGACTTTCTGAAAAGACACTATCTTAGTTATAACCAAGCATGCTAACCCGAAGCAAACTCCTTAGTTCATGATGGACAGACAGTGCATTGTTTTGGCTTTTTACTTTTGTTGTTTCTGTTTGATTCATTATGCTAAGATCTAACCATGTGTCTGACCAGGGAAGAAATCAAGAAGCATAGTCCGCACTCTATGACTGAAACTGATGGACTAAAGTTTTATAAAACACAGTAAATGGATATAAATACCAGATACAGTGTATGTGAAAGAGTAATCTGAGGAAGGACATTTAGAAGAAAAATAGAGCAGCAAAGCATTATTGGGACAAAGAAATGGGGTATTATCTGTTGAAGATATGTTTATAGTTTAACTAACTGGACTAGGGAGAAATGTTCACACGTTGAAATATTCAGTTTGTAAGCTAAATAATGGGATTGAATCTAAGAGAGAAAATGAAATTTGAAAAGTTAAAAAAAAGAAGCATAGCAGCTATGAACACAGGTTTTGGAGACAAAAAATAGTATTAGTAATCCGAAATTTTGATCTACCACTTAGAAATTGCATAACCTTGAACAAATTGCTTACTTTTTGGAGACTCAATCCTGTATCTATAGAACTCTGACAACAGTGATTATTAAAGAAGGTCTTTGTGTGGATAAAATAGGACCATGTATATAATATTTCTAGCCTCAGTTCTAAAACACAACTGCCAAGCTGGTGGTATGGCTACTATCATCATTACTATTTTTATTACTATATATTTTTTCATAGAGAGAGTTCATAGAATGAAAATAAAAGAGGAAAGAAAAAAACTACAAGCCTAATCTGGCCGGTCTCACCCAGCATCATCCAAACTCATAAGCTGCATGTCATTTCAAGTGAAGAAAATATTATTGCAAGACCCATGAGAGCTTCAGGACTATTAGAACTCATGAACATATGACAGACACAAATGGGCCAATTCCATTTGACCAGTGAAATGTAACTTGCAAAATACACTTGGGAGAAACGTATGTTTTGCATTTTAACTGTGCAGCTATGTTATGGAGCTAGTCATTCTGTTTTAAGTAATGTTACGTATGCAAGCAATCATTTTTTCCTCTTCATGTCAAGTATGTTTTTTGTTGTTGTTGTTGTAAAAATTCTTTGAAGCTCATTGGTACAATAAACATCAGATGGCAATAGGAAAATAATACCTAGGTGTATTTTGTAGAAAAACTGCTCTGCTCAGAGCCCCCCTGTAATGGCTTAAGAAAGGATTGTATCTTCTCAGAAATTTTACTTGTTAGCCATTATAGGTGGAGATGTTTTGGAGCAGCCCTGTGACATTAGCTTTGCTGACTGGAATAAATTCTTAAGTAGGTTTTAAGAGAAGATAAAAGGATAAATCCCCAATTAAAAATGTATGGGGAGTTTTGACTTGGCAGAATACAATTAGTCAATTTGGAAAAGAGCCGAAATAACAAAGTTAACAATCTTACCTGAGGAAAATCACACGTTGAAATATTTTGTCTGTGTGTGTGTTTTTGTCTGTGTGTGTTTTGGGACATTTTAAATGGTCGTCCTCTTTCAGAATACCATCATAAACTTTCAATCCCCATAACTCAAAGTGAAAAGAGCTATGAAGAAAAAAATCATCTCAACCCAGTTTGGAGTTGTCAGCAAAGCTGGCATTTGGTAGAAATGCTTCAGGGACAAGTTGCTATGTCCTCAGGAGCCACAGCAAGACCCACTGTAAGAAAGTGAAAAGTCCAATCTCAGAGATGAGGCACTTCCTGCAATTCTTTACTCTCAAGAGTCCAGAAAATGTTGCAGACAATTTTCATTATTGCACATGTGTCCAGATAAGATGTGTGGTGTTCACTCTGCACTCCTCTGGGCTAGGCTGCCTCAGGGAGGACACTGAGGAAGAGCACTCTCCAACTCTGCTGGGCATTAGAGCAGATCCAAAGTGACCTCCCTTCTGCACTGTGTCACCTTGTCATGGAGGTCTCCACAGTGAGACTTTAAAAGGTCACCTTGGGGAAAAATAAGATCCATGTCAAAAGAGTTACATTATACACATTGATTCAAAATTCAATAGGGATATCAGGGTCGAAGTTGAAAGCTATAATTAATCAGGAAGGGGATTAGTAGATATATTTCATGTGGCAAATTGTACTTGGGAAAATTATATTTGGCATACTTTGACACTATAATCTGAGTAAGGCAGTGAGCTGCTGCTGTGTGATTTCGGGTGACCTTACATGTAATTACGGGGAAAAAAAAAACCCTCACCAGCTGCCATCCAAGAAGAATAGGGACAATAAATATTGTTTGAATTGAATGTATGCAGCAAGGCAAGTAGGAGATTCAGAATATTTTCCCAAATCTTTTACGAAAGAGGTGGGGTGTCTGGTGCAAGGCCAGGATCTCAGAGGACTGAATATTCACAGAAGAGCCTTCACTGAGACAAGGGAAGACAAGAGGTTCAGGAGAGTGGGAACTCTAGGTGCTCTGCAAAAATTTCCAGCAAGGATTGTGATGACAGCAAACCCAGAGAGGCCAAAGCAGAGATCACTACCCATGATGTAGGGCCAAGAATGTACACACTGGAGACATGGCAGTGAACAAATTGAGACCAAACAGGAATAATACAGTTTAATCCTGAAGGGACTTGCCTCGGAGGGCTATAATGGCTGCCAAGGACTTTTGTGGAGGTAAATCAAGAGGATAAATGGTGTACACTTCAACCTAGCTTGATGTTAGAGCTCAGAAAAAATAAATAAATAAATAGTATCTGCCTGCTGAGCTCAGTGAAGTAGGCAACTAAACAGGAATCCTTTGCGAAGAATTTAACACTTCTTTTTTTATATATTACATTCTTTTGAATTTTATTAATTCCAGAAAGAACAAAAAATGACAAAGCAATTATCAAAGAATATGAGCACCTTATTAGAAGCAAATGAAAACCGTACTCAAGCATCTTCTGAAAATTCCACAGAAGACAGGAAAATAATTTGATCACCTCGAACACCAAAGTTAGTTCAAAACTTTTATGTTTTAATTTTCCTACAATAAACATGTTTTACTTTGAAGATTTTCTTATAATATAAATTACACATTTGATTAGAAAAACGTTTTCTAGAATCTGCCCCTAATCTGTGGCTCTGAATATTTATCCCCTTCTCTATTTTCCCCCCTACAGCTTCAGACTCAGATTTGCACTCTGTCTAGATCACACAAACACAAGGACTTATTTAACAGTTCATCTATATGAACTATAATTAATCACCAAATATGTTGGATCTTCTCCTCAGCTATAGCTCATGAATATAAAGGACAAGTTATTTCAAGTCTGAATCATGTACCAGCTTCTAAAACAGTTAGGACAAACACAAAAAATGATCTTCACCAAGCCAGGAGATGGTGAGATAGTGAAAGTGCTCTACTCCTGAGTATTGGACCAGTGGCTTGAAAACCACATTGGATGCATGTGTTCATGTGGCCAAAATCCTGAGAGGAGATAGGAGGAGAAGGAAGTGTGGAGTGGTCATTTTCCCTACGGTATGATTTCTCACGTTCCCTCTCTCTTGTTTCTCTCCATCTTCAATGGGTGCTCATGCCCTATGGAAAAAAATATGGAAAAAAAAAAAAGAATGATGTCATTGAGTTATAAATCAGTGAAATTATTTTGTATAAAATAATGGTGATATAATGCTAAATATAAAAAAAAGAAAATTACAAATACAGTACAGTAATAATTATGTAAATCTCTTATACACAGAATGCATACTTCAACATTTTAATAATTGATTATGATATACTCACAATTATTTTTTGTATCAAATTTATTATTATTATAAACAAGAAGCAAAAATACAATTTCTAAAAAATAATAACTAGTGAAGAACTTTCATTTGTATCATGGATTAATAAGCTTAAATAAATCATATCTAAGGATATTAAATTATATTTCTCAAATTAAATGCAATTATTTGTAATAAGGGCAGATAGTACAACCTTAATTCATTCTAACTTTATTTTATTCTATTTTAGTTACATGCTTAAAACAATGGTACTAAAGGGTTTCAAATGCTCAAATGAAAATGAGGCAAATTTTCAGAATGGAATTCTATTTCATAGACTTATAATAATAATAAAAAAAAAATTTCTAAGCAACCATCTTCCTTCTCATAAACCCAAAGTGCTCAGCCTAACACATAGAAAGTATTCTGGAGAAATGTATATACTTATATATCTGCTATAGTCAGACTGACACATTTTGAAGTGCTAATGGAAGCTATATGCAGTTATCAGCTTGGAATTCACAACTATTCAAGACTTTATTTAGAAGATTGAAAGAAATTCACTTAAATGTTAAGGACTATGAAACTAACTGACAGAGGAAAATGAGGAGTATTCTATCCATCGAGACACCAGATACTTTAAGATAGTAATATCCTCATTATTAAAAATTTGAACACCACCATTAAATATTCCTCGAGAATTTGTGTTCTATCAACTCACAAAATGGCTCACAGTGACACAGATAATTGCTGCTTCCTGCACTAGCATTTCTTTACAATAACAGTTTACTTCTTAATCATCTTAAAAGTGAGCTATTACAACATTAACAAATCCATCAACTGTTTTTAAGTTTTTTTAAGAATTATTTAATTTTATTATTATTAATATTCAATTTGACCAGAGAGAGAGAGCAAGCCACCAGGTCCCGGACTCAAATCGTGATCAGTCTTGTGGGAGTCCAACACATTAACCACCACATCACCTGCCGGCCCCACCAACCCATCAATAATTACTGAACTGTTTTTGTTTGTTTCTTTGTTTTGATTTGTTGTGTGTGGTGTTTTGAATTTTTTTTTTTCTTTCCAGTGCATGTACTTGCCAGAGACAGAGAGAAAGAAAAAGTAAGAAAGAATCCCCTACAGGGCATAGTCACACCGCACTTCCGCCTCCATCTCTAAGTAAGAAAGAATCCCCTACAGGGCATAGTCGCACCGCACTTCCTTCTCCTTCTCGTTTTCTTTTCAGGTTTTAGGTATGTATATACGTGCACATGCTTCACAAGATAATGAGTCTGGGACTTGAACCACACAGTCAGTCATGTCGGGTCCAGTCACCTGAACTACCCCATCCCAGGCTGGCCTTATTTAACTGCTTTAGATCTGCTTATTATACAGAAGCTTAAGACAAAATTACTAACATTAAGGACCTTTCAATCTAATTACAATAATAAATGACCAACTTACATACACTCACAAGCGTAAGACTGAGGAGGATCTCTAGAAATCATTTCCCAGTAACAATTGCCAAAGGTTGGTCTAAGGAATTGCATGCAGTTTGGATTATTTCTGTCTGAATCACCTGGGAGTCTAAGTATAAATACAAATGACTAATCTTATACATACTCATATTCATTTTGATGAAGTCATTCCCTCTGTTATCATTTGAAACTCTGAAGAGATCCTTGGGAGTTTCAATTGAGTCATAAAAGTCTTGCTTTTACATAAAGCATTTATGTATGGATTTTAGTGTTTATAACATAAAGAATCCTAGATATTTCTAGATGACTATCTCCATCACTAAAACAAACTTTTTCAGGGATCTTTATATCTTATATCTTTATATCTTAAAGATATTCAGTAGTTGGCATCTACAAAGTAGACAAAAAGATGCTTACTAAATCGTACTGAGAATATAAGCAAGCATCAACTGCATTATTCGGAATGTTAAAGCATCTAGTGTACACACTAGAGAAAAATCATGCAAAGTTGCACAGTTTAAAAAGAGGGAATTAATAATCACGGAAGTGAGAATAGATGTAGCTTTTTAAGCTAAGAAAGCTTGTATGGACAAGGTAACTTTTGGACTCTTTTTTGATAGACAAGAAAAAGTTTAAAAATTACACAAATTACAATATAATAAGGGAAAACAACATGCCATTTCTATGCAGGTTTATGGAGTTAACTCAGCTAGACACTTGAGAAACAGTGGAAGAAATGGTTATGCGTATGGAGGGACAAATATAGAGGCTTTCAAAGTTAGAGGTTAAATGGAAACAGTAAAAAACAATAGTAATAAGCCTGACATTTCTAATGACTCTGGATATGTAGATTCACGTTTGTGAAAATATTTCAGTCCTGTGCCTTCTAAAGAAGGGAAGAAGAACATGGGGAGTTTATCAACTTTTCCAAAAACATGTAGAGGGCAAGGCTGTATCAATCAGTTACTAAACTGTAATAGTGCATACGTTAGATAAAAGGAAAAGGAAAAAATTATAACGTGAGTATTTGCCTATAAGCTGCTTATTTGGATACGTCCATACTTTCCTCTGGACTCTGTCATTAATTAAATTAATGAGCCCAGAATGAGTACGTATCTAGACATGAGCATGATCCTTAATGACTGACAGTGCCTGGCTCATGAAGCATCAACTGCAAAAGAGAAATGAATTGGTTAAATCTTAATGTTATCTTATAACCCATTTTTCTTATAGGAAAATGCATCGACATTGCATGAAGGAAGTCAAAAGGAACAAGGGAAGGGCATTATACAGTAGACAGAGGTAGAGTCTTATGGTCAAAAGTTAAAAAAAAGGCAGGAAAAGCAGAGGATGAGGAAATGGCAAAAATAAGATTTGAAATTGCTCTAAACATTGCTAATATTGAAAAAAATGATGAAGTAAAATAAATACATTTGTGAAAGTCAATAATGTGTTTTTTAATGATTTGAAAAATGTGTTACATAAATTACTTACGGGAATGCTAAAATATCAGGAACACGCAAATAAAGTATAAGTATTTTCATTTTGTTGTTAAAATTACACTTGGTGGTACATGTGTCACAGTAACATTGTCCTTCAAGTTTTTTTTTCTTCTCCTGGGAATTGAAAAAATAAAAATAAAAAGTGGTATAAGAGATAATATATGATAGATAAGGAGAATTTTAAAAATGCCATCCATTCTATTTACCAAGGAAAAGTTGCACTAAAGATCCTATGAAACCTGGAATTGGGCAGAAGCCACAAAAGAAGAGAGGGCAAAAATTTTATGAGAACCCTTTGGTTAGAGAACCCTCCATTAAAATGTTGAAGGTGGGACTCCCATTGAAATACTACAGCGAAATATAGTTCACACTTGGAGTAAATGGAACAAGAGTTGCAGTTAGCCATACTAAACTCAAACAGAAGTTCATTGTCAAGACTGAAGGAAGTGGAAGAAGAGAATGGCCCTGAAGAGAATGTCTAGAGGAATTGGCAGTAAGCAGCAGTTATCAGAAAGTTTCAGTGAAAATGTACCTGCTGCAAGTGGGAGATTTCCTTGAAGTGCATTAACTGTGTTTCTTACTTGCAGTGGCTAGGACTAGTTGCAGAAATATTTTAAGATATAGTGTGAGAAGATGTGAGGCTACCCCAGCAATCGTACCGAGGTCTATGTTAGAAAGATGCAGTCTGTTTCTGAGGCATAGACAGATACTCTTCCTGTTGGAGAATCTACACCAGTCTCATGCTTCTCAAAAATCTGAAGTCTGCTTCAAATAGTTAGTAAATACAAGTCCAAATGATTGAAAGCCATCTAGAATATTTTTTTCAAAGTACCAGTGTAAAGCTATTATATAAAGTATGATATAAAAATGGCATCACTAATCAAAAGATAATGTTCATCAAGAAAAATACTCCACAAACATATAAAGCATTCGGTGAAACCATGATAGATGTGGAAAATACCAAAGAATGCATGAAGGAACAAAGTGAAATTTACCTGTAAGGGGAAACAGAGCAGTAGTAGAAAAGCAGTTATAAAAGAAAAGAAGGCAAAAATGAAGATTCAAAGAAAACTTATATTTGAAAGCATAGTAAAGGCTTTAAATGACACAAATGATTTTAAATGAAACATGTCTAAATAAAAATAGATAGTTTAAAATAACTAGGGTATTTGTACATTCTGTATATAGGAAGATCTTCAAAAAGCTGATGGAAATTTTTGCACCAAAAGAAATTTGTACTTTAACTTTATTTTTGCATAAATATTTAGAAGTATATTCATATATCTAAGATAATGTGTATGTATGCATTATCTAATTATATATTTAACTATATGTGTGTGTGTGCAAATACACAAAAATATATAGAATCCAGGCATGATAAATATAAGCACTACTGAAATTTCTAAGGAAAAAATATAAATAATTATGTCACACCATTACACCACTACTATTCAACAAGGTATGGTTCTAGAGGATTCATGTTAAACATAAAAGCAAGAAAGCAAAAAAGTGGTGGTGGGAGTGAAGGTTGAAAAAGACAAAATAATCATTATTAACAGTTAACGAGACTTGAAGTATATTTTAAGTCCAAATAAATAATGATTACATTCTTAAAATTAATTACATTTTGCTCTGATTTGGTCAGTGCACATTATACACAGTGTACTGCTCAAACAATTACATGTTAACATCAGAGAAAGTGCATACCAAATATTAAATGTCATGTCAATAAATGATATACACACAAAATTTTAGTGGATTGCATAATTATTATTAAATAGAAAGTAATTGTCTCTCCACAGGAAAAAAAATAGGTGAAGACTAAAGAGTACTAAATGAACAAATGTCAAATAAAAAACAAAAAGTACAATGGTAAATAAAAACATTTGAGGATATTTTTTTCCCAGTAAGTTATAAGAGATAAATTTAGTTACTCTATTTATTAATAGAATGATTTTCATTTACCATGCTCAAAGGTCAACTACAGGCAGGTCAGCCCTGATGCACAGTGGTTGGGTGCTGTGCACTGGGAACAAGACTGTCTAATAAAAAAAAAGAATTAGGAATGCTTAACAGGGTTAGCCAATACCATGGTTGTGAAGGGAACTGAACCCCACATGGCTGACTGCTCAAGTCCTGGACCCAGCAGCTTGAAATATGTGCCAGGCACATGTGAGTCCAAAACCCCTAAATTAGTGGAGAAGAAAGGGGTCACCATCTCTCTACGGTGGTGTTTTCTTCTCACTCCTCTCCTCTCTGACCCTCTGTCTCCAGTGAGCTTAGTAGGTTAGTTATAGAAGCAATGTGTTCTAACACAATGAAGGCCATATACGAACAGCCCATAGCCAATATCATACTCAAAGGTGAGAACAGAAAACTTTTCCTCTAAGTCAGGCACACAGCCAGGTTACCCATTCTTATTTAGCACAGTACTAGAAATCCTAGCCAGAATAATTAGAAGAGGAAAAGAAATAAAAGGTAACAAACTGTGAAGAAAAAGTCAATTTGCCTCTGTTTGTAGATGTCATTACCTTGTATCTAGAAAATTCTAAGGACCACCACCCCCCACCCCCAACCCCCCCCAAAAAAACTGTTAAACATCTAATAAACTAATTCAGGGCTGTCTCATGGTATGCCTGTTTAAAGTAGTTGGGTCTCCTATGACCAGTTACACAGCTGTTGAACCTTGTAGCTTGAAAAATGTGATGGGTACATGAGGAATTGCAGTATGGAGCATGACTACATCTCATTTGAGGGTTGTTTTCTCCCTCTCTCTCTGTCTCTCTCTGACTAGTGAATGAACCGTCTGTCAAATTAAAATAAAAAAGAGGTCAACCTACAGAATCAACATACAAAATCATTTGCTTTTAAACACTAACATAAACTCACTGCTCCAGAAACACCCACTGGCACATCCCACATGAGCTGCTGCTATGAACTGTAAATGTATGTTGTCTTTTGTATTTCAGTGATTGTCCCCTGGTTTCCTTACTACAGTGTAATCATGAAGAAATGAAACATGGGACCAGCAGTTAGCGTAATGGCTATGTTGTTTTACTCCCATGTAGTCGACCGCGGTTGGATTCCCAGACCTGGTGGCTTAAACTCACACCGGTTATGTGTGCACGCGTGCCCAAGATCCCGAGAGGAGAATGGAGAAGGGATTGTGGTGTGGCCATCCCCCCTGGGGAGAGATTTCTCACTTTCTGTCTTCTGTATCTGTCTCTCTCTCTGTATTTCTGGTGAGCAAACAGACCCTAAAGAAAAAACCTCTCCAAAAAGAAAAAAAAAAGAAAAGATAACAACTGGCTTTCTTCCGGGACAAAGCAAGATAGTAAGATTGTCGAGAGAAGATAGAGAATAAACAAGATAGGAATTATAGTCTTTAACAACCTAATATTTAAAGTAGCATCAGGTAACTTTTCTGTGTTCCATCCATTAGATGAATCACTTGGTAGACAGGCCAAACTCCAGGAGAGCAGATAATACAAGAGCATGACTATCAGGAAGTGGAGATCTTAGGGAGACATTGTAAAATCACTTCCACTTTATTACTTGATATACAATCATCTCTCAGAAAAGATAGTGTAGCTAAATTGGACATTGAGAATACGTTCTAGTCCAGTTTTACTACTACGTATACACACAATTTTCTTTATTCACGATATAATGCATTCTGGTGAATATGTGTCTTTGAGGGAAGCAGAGTAACCTCCCTTAGGTCTGGTCACAAGACCATCCCCTTTGTCCAATCTTCCAATCACAACCAGTAGATTGGGAGCACTCACACACCTTTATGGCATGCTTCAGGTTGATGGAGCCAGGAATTGCAACTGCGTCCACCAAATGGGATCAACCTTCTCTTGTGCAACACATTACTTCTGCACCACCATGCCGGCCCAATACCATGCAAGTTTTAATCCCTACAAACCATCTCATGAGTATTATTTCCCCTGTATTACAGATGAGAATACTGAGAAAGTGAAATGGTAATCCCCAAAAGTAGCAAGTAAGTGTGGATGATTTTTCTGCATTCAGTACTTTTCCATTGAGTGAAATTATTTTATAATTTCCACTTGTTCTTAGACATGACCTCCAGATTAAAATAGTCCAGCAGTGTTACTGCCTTCTTCTGGCCCTCACTGCTACACACACAGATGTTTTTCCCACTGAAAGCCAAAATATGCTGATGGACAGGGAGAGACCTGCATGTCTCCATACACCACTCTTCTTAGATAAATATATTAACACATTCCTTCTTCTACTTATTTCTATACAAAATTTATTCTGTTTCTGGCAGCACATATGCTGATGTGAATGAAAATCTTTCATGGGAGGCATCTTTTATTGCTGTTGTATGTCTTCTTCCTGCCTGCTGTTCTTCTCTTCTAAAAATAAATATTTTACTCACTTGACCATGTGAGTGAATATTTTCTGCCTAGCACAATATGTATGTATTTTTTTCAAATAGCATCAGAAGTGTGAATTTCATGTACAGTAATATATTTTAGGGGCATTATGTCACTCCTCCGGGGTAAAGCAAGCTTCTTGTGATAAACGATGGAAAGAAAAATCTCAGAAAAAAATTACTAGTAATGTGAAGGTAAGGGTTCTCTTGACAGAAAATTCCTACACACAAATCAAGCTAGCTCTGGCTTCTTTATAAAATCTGTGTTGTTTTTAAACAGATGAGTTAATAATAAACTTAATGACAGCTTTCTGGTTAATCAAAGCCCCATGAGTGATGTGTTAGCATCATAGAGCATATCTTTACTGAAAATACATTTTTATCAGATGTCTAAAAACTTCAGAGTTAGTTCTAACACTGAAAGTTATATGGGTTCTTGAGTTTACCTAACATTTGAAAACTTATGTTACTCTACTATGTTTTTTATGAAGGTTTTCATGATTGTGTAAATGTATATAAACCTCTTAGCACACTGTCAAATGAATACTGAGCTTCAGATTTTTTGTTGTTGTTTTAAGTTTTTGCCATAGGGCATGTGTGCTTGCCAAAGATAGAGAAAGGCAGAGAGAAGGAATGTCAGAAATCACCCGCTGGTGTATAGCCACACTGCAATCCCTTCTCTTCCATTCTCCTCTTGAATTTTGAGCATGCATGCACAGGTATCCAGCGTGATTATCAAGCCACTGGTCAGGGACTTGAACCATGGGAATCTAGTGCCTTAACCACGATACCATTTTCTGGCCCCAAGAGTTTTAGTTTAAAAAAATCATTACTATTTCCTATCAAGTATCCCTAATCTAAGCTGTTTAAATCCTAAATGCTCCAAAATTTAAATCCTTTTGAGCACTAGCATTATACCATAAATGGAAAATTCCACACCTCACTTTGTGTGACAGCTCAGTCAAAATGATGCAATACAAAAATATTGTATAAAATTACCTTTGGACTTTGTGTGTAATGTGTATATGAAACATAAGTGGATGCAGTGTTTAGACTTAGGTCCTATCCCCAAGATATCTTATTAAGCATATGCAAATATTTCAGCCCCCCAAAAATCTCAAATCCAAAGTACTTCTGGTTCCAACTATTAAGATTAAGTAATAAAGATACTCAATCTGTATTTTTTTTTCTTTTCTTTTTATAGGTTTTTACTTTAGGGCATATGTGCTCACTGGAGAAAGACAGAGATAGAGATAGTGAGAAGGGAAGTGAGAACTCACTCCCCAGGAGTATGACTATGCCACAATCCCTTCTCCTCCATTCTCCTCCCGGGGTCTTGGGCATGCACAAACACACATTCAGTGTGAGTTTTAAGCCACTGGATTTGGGACTCAAATGGTCAGTCATAAAGGAGTCCAGTGACATAACTGCTATGCCATCTGCTGGCTCCCTCCACTTGTACTATTGCCATGGATGCCACTTCTCATCTCTCCTTCTTATATTTACCACTTTCTCTTTCTACCCCAAGGCACTTATTACTTTATATATCAAGTCTAATTCAACAATTATTTGTTAAGAACTGGCTAATTGACAGACACTTACATTGGCATCACTGATATTAAATGACCCAGCCACTTGGGATTATGAAACTCTCAGGCAAGGATGAAAGACAGCATTGCAAAGCATCAATTATGACAGAATATGACTCAGAAAAACAACAACTAAAAAGAAAGAAAGAAAGGAAGAAAGAAAGAAAGAAAGAAAGAAAGAAAGAACGAACAAGAGGGAGTGTCCCACTCTTATTAAAAAAAAAAATTGAGATTTCAACGAACTGGCTAATTGACAGACACTTACATTGGCATCACTGATATTAAAGGCCCCAGCCACTTGGGATTATGAAACTCTCAGGCAAGGATGAAAGACAGCATTGCAAAGCATCAATTATGACAGAATATGACTCAGAAAAACAACAACTAAAAAGAAAGAAAGAAAGGAAGAAAGAAAGAAAGAAAGAAAGGAAGAAAGAAAGAAAGGAAGGAAGAAAGAAAGAAAGAAAGAAAGAAAGAAAGAAAGAAAGAAAGAAAGAAAGAAAGAAAGAAAGAAAGGAAGGACAAGAGGGAGTGTCCCACTCTTATAAAAAAAAAATTGAGATTTCAACTGTGGAGCATGATTTTATTAACTTAAGAAGGAATAAATGCTATAAATAGCAAACAGTTTCAAGGACAGTAGATATTAATCTCACCATTTCAATAATCACTTCAAATATCATCTATCTGCTCATTCACATGCCCTATGGCAAAAAAAAAAAAAAGTAGTCAGACTCATAAAAACAGAGTGTAAAGGTGGCTTCTAGGAACTCTGGGGAGAGGAAATTGAGTTATCATGTGGGTACACAGAATGGGAGCTCTGGAGATTTGCTGCATGATAATGTGTAGGCAGTTGACAATATCATACTGTACACAGGAATTTGTGGGAAGAGTGAATTTTATATGTTCTTCATCATCATATAAATAAATAGATACATAGATAGATAAATACATAGATGAATAAGTAAGTAAATGGAGAAGATATACCATGCTAACACTAATCAAAAGAAAGGTGGCATATTTATATTAATTTCACGCAAAGCAAGTTTAGAACAAAGATGATTATGAGGGATGATGAAGGGTGTTACACAATCAAAAACAGGTTAATTCTCTAAAAATACATTGTATACAAACCCAAAACATTGTTTACATATCACAATAAATTGTCAAAATATATAAGAAAAAACCTGATAGAACTGAAAGGAAAAATGGACAAATTCACTTTCACAGGTGAAGATATAAGCGCATCTCTGTCAGGAATTGATAGAGCAAGTAAGCAGTAAATCATTCAGAATATAAAAGTCCAAAACAACACTATAAATCAAGAGAAATTTTAAAAACCTTTGAAAATAAATGCATACAACTATTAATATTATTCAAGAGATCTGTAATAAGTAAGCATCCTGCTATCCACATAAATCATCTTCACTTTTTTAAGGACTTCTTGAAAAAAAAGTCAGAAAAAAGGTAGAAAGAAAAAAATATTCAAATAGCTAAGAAGAAAACTATTAAAACTTCTGAAACTATGATTAAGGCTTATACCCCAATGTTCAAAACTGACAATAATGACCATGAGATTTGTAATTTTTTGGTTTTTAGGATTTTAGCTATCAGGTGTGTGTGCTTGCTGGAGAGACAGAGATAGATAGAGAGACAAAAAACAAGAAATCATTCCTTGGGGGGAGGAACATGCTGCACTCCCTTCTCCTGCATTCTGCTGTTGAGATTTTGGGCATGAATTCACACCTGCTTGGTGAGAGTTGAAGCCACTGGGAGTCATAGACTTGAACCATGGCCAACTATGTGGGAGTACAGCAATGTCACCATTATGCCATCTGCTGGTCCCAAGATTCATTTTTGTTCAAGAAGAAATAAAGTAACGTTTCATGTCAGAGATAGAGAGAGAGAGAGAGAGAGTGACAGAGCAAAGGTTAAAGTCAGAAGTATATATAAATATATATGGATCTTTGGGTTTCAGAGGATGAGAGGAACACAGCACCTTTAGTAAGTCTCCATGGGTAGAAATTCTTTTTAAGTTTGACGAAGGCAAGAAAATAATGCTATGGTCTCATTAATTTTGCTTTATATAGTCACCAAATCAGGCAAGCCATAAACCTTTAACTTCTTACACTAAAGGTCCTACCAATTTATCATCAAAATATTTCTTCTATGTCTTTTGATCTCTCCTACCTTTGCCCTACTCAGGCCCCATTACCTCTTGTGCAGATCCCTAAAATAGTCTTCTACCTATTCCCATGCATGAAATAATGTTCCTTTCAAATCAAATTCTATATAACAGCAAGTATGATTTATGTGAAACACTAAGGTGACCGTGCCCTTCAACTGTGAATAACTTCCCAAGCCTTTAATTCCTCAAGCCTCATCTATACCAATAGATCCTATGTAGTTATATTCACAATGGCAGGCCAAATTTCTAATCTCAGGAGTATTCTTCTGTCTGAGATTATTCCTCGACCACCACCATACCCTCTACTCTTCTTTTTCTTCCCAACAAACACCCAATTATTTTATTTTGTCCAAATCTTGTTAAGTATTCGGTATCCAGATTAAATATCATATCTTTTTAGAAGTTTCTCTGACCATCATTCTGCCTGATCTGTGCAGCCAAGATGTTTACAGACTGGAGTTGCTGAGCCTGTGGCCACCCTGTACTTCTCTTTATTACTGTATTGGTATATTGTATTCAAACCTTGGTCCTATGTGTCTAATATCACTATTCATTCTATAAACTTCATGAAGAAATATAGTAGACCTACAATGTCGGGCATGAGGGAAAATTACCTACCTGTTTATTGAACTGAATGAATTTTAACTTTCCCTGACTGTTAATAATTTATCTGATGACCATGCTGCACTCCCTTCTCCTGCATTCTGCTGTTGAGATTTTGGGCATGAATTCACACCTGCTTGGTGAGAGTTGAAGCCACTGGGAGTCATAGACTTGAACCATGGCCAACTATGTGGGAGTACAGCAATGTCACCATTATGCCATCTGCTGGTCCCAAGATTCATTTTTGTTCAAGAAGAAATAAAGTAACGTTTCATGTCAGAGATAGAGAGAGAGAGAGAGAGAGTGACAGAGCAAAGGTTAAAGTCAGAAGTATATATAAATATATATGGATCTTTGGGTTTCAGAGGATGAGAGGAACACAGCACCTTTAGTAAGTCTCCATGGGTAGAAATTCTTTTTAAGTTTGACGAAGGCAAGAAAATAATGCTATGGTCTCATTAATTTTGTTTTATATAGTCACCAAATCAGGCAAGCCATAAACCTTTAACTTCTTACACTAAAGGTCCTACCAATTTATCATCAAAATATTTCTTCTATGTCTTTTGATCTCTCCTACCTTTGCCCTACTCAGGCTCCATTACCTCTTGTGCAGATCCCTAAAATAGTCTTCTACCTATTCCCATGCATGAAATAATGTTCCTTTCAAATCAAATTCTATATAACAGCAAGTATGATTTATGTGAAACACTAAGGTGACCGTGCCCTTCAACTGTGAATAACTTCCCAAGCCTTTAATTCCTCAAGCCTCATCTATACCAATAGATCCTATGTAGTTATATTCACAATGGCAGGCCAAATTTCTAATCTCAGGAGTATTCTTCTGTCTGAGATTATTCCTCGACCACCACCATACCCTCTACTCTTCTTTTTCTTCCCAACAAACACCCAATTATTTTATTTTGTCCAAATCTTGTTAAGTATTCGGTATCCAGATTAAATATCATATCTTTTTAGAAGTTTCTCTGACCATCATTCTGCCTGATCTGTGCAGCCAAGATGTTTACAGACTGGAGTTGCTGAGCCTGTGGCCACCCTGTACTTCTCTTTATTACTGTATTGGTATATTGTATTCAAACCTTGGTCCTATGTGTCTAATATCACTATTCATTCTATAAACTTCATGAAGAAATATAGTAGACCTACAATGTCGGGCATGAGGGAAAATTACCTACCTGTTTATTGAACTGAATGAATTTTAACTTTCCCTGACTGTTAATAATTTATCTAACAGAAATTTCATCAAAATTCTCAGTAGCTGGACAATGCAAAGCTCTGTGAGGCTGACCCACTGGGAGGGTTTCAGTTTCACATCCTGAGACCTTCCAGAATACGTCACGTCACTAGGTACCCATGATCCAGAGCTAGTTGAGGCCGTGGGTGAATCATGACATGAAAACTCTATTGGGGCGTCCTTTCTATCTGTCTCTATATCCTTCACTCATGGAAGTCATACATTAAAAAAAAACATAAAAATGAAAAACATTTATTGATATCAACTCCTCATAAAGATTAAAAATGCTGCCAGCCTCATAGTCTTGTCGTTAAGGGAGATGGATCCCAAATGATCAATTATGGTTTGAGTCTGAGCTCCAGTGACTTTAAAAAACATATACATGCATGCCCCAAATCCCAATAGGGTGGAAAAATAGAAAATGGTTTGCAGCATGACCGTGCCTCATGAGAAGGTGCTTTTTATCTCTCTCCCTTTAATGGTTTGCAGCATGACCATGCCTCATGAGTAGGTGCTCTTTATCTCTCTCCCTCTGTCTCTCTCTAGCAAGTGCCTGCCCCCTCTGGCAATGTGACAACAACAACAAAAAATCCAAATCATTTCATAATATTCAATTCCATTAAAAAGCAATATTATCTCCTAGAAGATGTTATTTTACTTATCTTCTATTCTGATTCAAGGTCACTACTTCCTGTATTACTTCTATGACTGACACCTCAGTTATCACTGAAGTTATGATTATATTTGTATCCATTTGTTTACATTATTGCCTTCCTATTGGACAAGTGAGTTCCATAATAAGCAACTATTTCTAGTCAATGCCTGCGTATTTATGATGCAGCACTGTATTTGTGCATCCTAGATCATTGATAAATTATTTATTTAAATTGATAAATCTCAGGTATTTTATCTCTGCTAATAAAAACTATTTCAGCAAGGTACCCAAGGTCATAATATCTCTGGATGCTTCAATAGTCTCATTTTTCAAATAACTAATTTCTGTCCTTTGGTAAATCAATATTCTATGTACAAATTAGGATGGTATGATTGGAGATTATACTTCCAAAAAGAACTGTCATAAAATGAAGTCAAATGATGTTTTTCTTTGGTACCAAAATTTATGTTACAACTTAAAATTTTGAGTGGCACTCTACTAATGTTTGTCACCAACTGTGTTATAAGAGTCAGTATCATTCTGTGTAACTAGTGCTATGATTTGGTTACTTTATGTTCCTGTGAAATGTCTCTGGGCCCCATGAATAGTGCACAGTCTGGCAATACCAGCAGAAACTGATTGAAACTCACTCACTTGGAAGGGTATCTATCACTTTCCTCCATTGCCTCACTGTCTTCCCCGACTGTTTTCTCAATTTCATTTTCTGTCCAGGGGCATTGCCTTTGTGACCTCAGTGCTTCTCTGGAATGAGAAATTTAGCTTAGGAAGATCTAGACTTGAATTTACCCACTGGGTGGGTCCAGATCACAAATTAATTGCACTCCAGTGAGTGATAGGAACCCAGGGAGTCCATTTCCTGGCTCTCTGAATTAAGAGTTAGGCACTGGGCTGGCTGAAACTTTGTCTTATATTCTCTGCTGTGGCCTTTCTCCTTTCTTTTATTCTATTAATTTGAAGCCAATCAAACTCTGAAGTTATATTTATTATTTTTATCCCAGAGAAGACTTCTTTAATTTTTACTGTAAAGTATACATGCCTTATACATTCCACAGGTTCATTTCTATAGTTTTATTACCCTCTGTGATTCACCCCATTACTTTTAATTTTTTAATTTATTTATTATCATCATAATCTTGTTTATATTACATAGAATCACATATAACTTTACAGTGAATTACATTTCTTTTTCCAGAGGGAATGCCAGGCATGTCAATCAATACAGATACATTAAAATCCCCACTTTATCATTCAATATCTTTTCATTGTTTTTTCCCAATCATTATTATTATTTTTCCGATTAGTTTTTTAACCAGTCAATCACTATGTCTCATTTTGCTTGTAAAAAGACTTTACCCAACATGAAATACTTCTTAGACCAATCCAGTTGAGAATACTATACATGTCATCATCAACAGGTAATAAACCAAATCTGTGTCCCACTAATGTCATGCCTCTCTATTTGTTCTCTTGCTATCTTTCTCTATCCTCTTCCCTTTTTCCCCTCCATTCCACATTGTCTTATCCTCGTTAAATATTTTCACTGCTTTTATGTCCTCCAATATTTCGCTCTCTACAATAGAGTGTGGATAGTCGGTATATATCAAGTGGATACACACAATATCTTTCTGTCATAGCCTGGTTTACTTAACTAAGCAATAGCTCCTCCATATCCGACCACTTTCTATCAAATGCTAGGGTCTTGTTATTTTTTATGGCTGAGTAGTATTCCATAGAGTATATATATGCCACACTTTTTCAATCACTCATCAGTTTGTGGAGACTTAGGTTGGTTCCATGTCATGGCAATCATGAATAATGCTGCAATAAACATTGATGTGCAAGCACTTTTCTGACTGACCACTCTCCTGTTTTTTGGGTAGATACCCAGAAGTGGAATTGTTGGATCAAGTGATAGTTCTATTTGTAGATCTTTGAGTAATCTCCGTATCATTCTCCACAGTGGCTGAACCAGTTTGCATTCCCACCAATAGTCTAGGAGAGTTTCCTTTTCTCCACATCCCCACCAACATTTATCCCTTTTAATATTCTTAATCTTTGCTATTCTGACAGGGGTTAGGTGTTATTTACTCTTTTTGCTATTCTGACAGGGGTTAGGTGGTATGTCATTGTGGTTTTTACCTGCATCTCCCTTATGAGGGTTGTCGATTCACACTTGTTACTGTGTCCTTTGCTGTGCAGAAACTTCTTAGTCTACTATAGTCCCACTTGTCTATTTTAGGGATCATTGCCTGTGCTTTGGGAGTCTTATTTAAGAAGACTGCCTACTCCAATATCTCCCAGAGTTTCCCCAGAATTTTCCACCAGTATTTCTATTGCTTGAGGTCTTAGGTTCAGATCTTTGGACCCACTTTGAGTGGACTTTTGCTAATGGTGAAAGATGGGTGTTCAGTTCACCCCATTACGGTTAAAATTTCTGTTTCCAAACAAAAATATAGAAGTGCTAAAAAGAAGAGTAAAAGAAAAAGGTACAAACAAACAAAAATAAATAAATAAATAAATAAACTCTCTTGGCATTTAGTTTCCAAATGAACAAGTCTATTAATACTCTTCTCGTGTGTTTTTTATTTGTAAACATAATTTATTCTACTCTGGATTTTCTCTCAGCAGCTGCTGCTATCTTCACTGTTTCCCTAGAATATATACTTTATTATAGCCGTATTTCTTTGACCAATTTAAGTTCCTCCCACCTTAGAAATAACATTTTTTATTGAGATGCCCATCAGATAAAATATTTCTCACTGCACATATATTTACCCAAGTTGCATTAGAAAAGTAAATTTGTGTCATATTGTGGACCATAAGAGGTGCTAGGAGCAGTAAATCCATATTAGGAAGCCTGCCTGTGTATGTGTGTGTGTGTGTGTGTGTGTGTGTGTGTGTGTGTTTCCACATTAAACAGTAAAATATATGATTGTATATCTTACTTTTATGGATTAGTGAATATTCATTTAAAGTAGTCCAGAATTATACTCTTAAGAGAAGATGTTATATGCAAAAGCAATATAGCCTGTGATTGGCACCTCTCTTGCCTACCCCTTTAAGTGAAGATGCTGGTGAGTAGATGTAAATGCTAGCCACTGTGAGCAGTTATTCACTTCTTTCTGGTCCTTTGGCTCTTCTGTTTCCTCTGACAGTTTTTAAAACATGAACTATAAAACATTTTTTAATCTACATAAACTTCATAATTCTAATTTTAAATAGATAATAATGGCAGTTACATTATAGTGTAACTCCAGTGACTATGGTCTTCTTGAAAGACTATGGCCTTATGAAATTTACTAGTAAGTTATACCAGTAAGGTATTGATTATTTGGAAACTGTCATCAGTTGAATATAATTTCCTTTGAAACCTATACATATTAGATTTCCATTTTCTTCAAGTGTTGTAATGTTTTTGTGGGAAACATTTTTGTAATAGAAATTTCATTTATAAAAATATCAGCATTGTTGGGAACCAGTCGTTAGTGTAATGGCTATGTCGTTGGACTCCCAAGATCCTGAGAGGAGTATGGAGGAAAAGGGATTGTGGTGTGACCATCCCCCCTGGGGGGTGATTTCTCACTTTCTGTCTCTAGGTCACTCTCTGTCTGTCTGGAGAGCGCACGCACCCTATAGCAAAAATCTCTCCAAAAAAAAAAAAGAAAAAGAAAAAGAAAAATGGTGATCTGTTTAAGCTATCAGATGTTCTTTTTTCAATTCAACATTTATAGATTAGGTTTTTAAGAGGAAACACATGATAAGGTTATGGTATCTTGGCTTCTGAGAGTTTAGCAACCTATTCAGAAAGACATGATTGCTCTAGAAATGTTTCTTCTGCTTTTCATAAATACATTTCAATTTGTGGACATAAATCTCAAATTAATGGATTTAACAAAGATCAATACCAGTCAACATGTTCAAACAAAACATTATATTAAGTCAAGCAAAAATTACATTATTGTCTCCATAAGCTATGTGAGCATGAACAAAATTCTTTTTTCTTTTTTTCAAATTTGTGTGCTTTTTGCCTTAAGGCACATGTACTTGCCAGAGACGGAGACAGAGACAGAAACAGTGAGTTGGGAAAGTGAGAAATCATCTCCAATGGGTGATGGCCTTGCCGCAATCCCTTCTTCTCCATTCTCTTCCAGGGGTCTTGGGCACACATGCACACATATCCTGTGTGAGTTTCAAGACCTGACCCAACATTTGAACCACTGTTGGCCATGTGGGAGTCCAGTGATGTAACCACAATGCAATCTGCTAGCCCCACGAATGAACAAAATTCTAATCTCACAAACACTTTTTCCCCATATATAAAGTGGATATATTTATAAGACTACAGTGTAAATCTGTGGTTAGTTTTGTTGTCTCCGTCTTAGCCATTACATTTTTCCATGTGAGAAGTCTCATACAGGTGCACAATAGCCGAGAACAGACCATTCATTTTGTAATCTACTCTTCATTTGTAGATAGAACCTCATCTAGATTAAGGACCCCCAGTTGATAATGAAAGCTTGTTCTGAATAAGATTTTCAAGGATTAAGCTTTTTTTTCCTTTTTTTCTTAAATATTTTTTGGGGGAGGTATAAATAATAAAATTTCTCTTTGAAGAACCAGTAAGAAGGGAAAATAATCCTATAAATTTTTTGAGAACCATATTATTTATCTTTGTTTATTGTGTTTCAAAAACATATCATCTTTAGAGATTTCAAGTTAAATGCAAAATGAGTCAGGCTATGAAAGGCAAATATCAAATGAACAAATACCAAATGTCCTTACTCATTATGGAAGCCAAAGCACTCAGTAGCATACAAGTAGAGATAGTAATGTCAAATACTAGATGCTATATGTGCAAGAGTGGAGGAGGAAAATGGGAATAATTGGTTAAAAGACAAAAGAGTGCATGTAAGCAAGTGGGATAGGTTTGAAACTGTGCTACAGTGAAGAAAATCATTGAAAATGTAATGTATAGGTTGAATTCTGAATGTATACAATGTGATGTGGCGTTAAATGTTAAAAATAGTGAATATGTGGGGCTGGCAGGTGGCATAGTGGTTGAGGTTCTGGACTCCCACACGGTCAACTACAGTTCAAGTCCTAGACTTGGTGGCTTGTTTTCTTACTCTGCTTTTCTCTCTCTGTCTCTCTCTGGTCAAATTAAACAACAACAATAATAACAATAATAAACAAAATTGAACAAACCATTCTTTTAAAAATAGTGAATATGTTTATATCCCTGATTTGACTAATCAGACATGATGAATAAGGGTGTTAGACTCCCACATGGCCGACTGCATTTTGAATCCTGGACCTAGTGGATTGCTTTCTTTCTCTTTTTTGCTCACTGTCCCTCTCTGATCAAAATAAAATAAATGAATAAATAAATAAATAAGTAAATAAATAAATAAATAAATAAATGAAGTTAGGCAAAATAATTCTTTAAAAAAAATACATACTGTACACATGGTTTAAAAAATATATATATATAGTGTAGCCCCAGCTCCATCTCCAGTCTCCTGGTCAACAAGGGGCTTTGAGGCAGGGACACCACTGGCTCCAGACCCAGCTCCAGCTCTCCCAACCACAGAAAGACTGGCCTCCGCTCTCCAGCAGAGCCCCAGTTCCATCTCCAGCCCTCTGTCTAGCAAGGGACTTTGAGGCAGGGCCACCACTGTCCCCGGCCCCAGCCCCAGCTCCAGCTCTTCCAACCCCAGAGTGCTCCTCTCTCAGAAAAGTAAGCAGTTTTTTGCTCTTCTTCTTTCTTTTGTTAATTTCCTACTCCTTCTTGCCCCACATACTTGCCTCCACTATCCGTCAGAGCCCCAGTTCCATCTCTAGCTCCTGGTGAAATCGCAAGGCATGCAACATTTTCGTTATTCTCCTTCTTACCCTTTTCTTCCTCTTATATTGTCATCTCCTCCTCATTCTCCACCCTCCCAGAGGGACTAGACAGGTCTAGAATCATAGTTCTGAGTACCCTAGTATTGTAAAGATCAGAAATTACAATAAAATTAAAATAAGTTTTTCTGTGAGTTGATTTCAGATCATAATTCCACAGAATCACCCCTCATTCTTTAATTAGTTATAAAACTATGTTCCTGTTGGTGTGTGGTGTTGGATTAATTTTTTGTGAAACAAAAAATGTTCAGAAACATGATTTTTTGGCTATAGTCTCACGTGAGTGAATTAATATCATGTGTTCCAGATTGGTGTGAATTCATTGCAAAGATCTGATCTCATAAGCTATTGCTGTGGTTAGCCATAGCATACTTCACATACTATGTATGACACTGTTAGGATCCGTCTTAGCAAACCTAAATTCAGATTCCATCTTAGCAAACCTAAATTCAGATTTCCCTACAAATATGCTACAGATAGCAAAGTAAAACCTTTTTACCAGCACACATCTATAAATCCTCAACCATGATTGACACACAAGTCCTCCATGATATTGCCCTGCCTTCTGTTCCAATTTCATCTCCAATAATTGTTCATTTTAGTCAGAATTGAAAACTTGGCTAAAATATGTGGCTTCTTACTCTGTCCCACCGCACATACTATTTTCCCTCTGTGGTTTGTCCACCTGGCACATTTTGCTCAAGAAACTAATTCATGTTTGGTTCTTCTTTCAGCCTACATGCCCACTCTTCCATGTAGCTACTGTGACTTTCCAGACAGAAGTAGACCCTTCCTTCTTGGTTTTTCCAGAGTGCAATGTACATACCTCTTTCTGAACATCTCTCTCCATTTTATATGTGTTTACTGTTCCAGATTGTGAAGCATTACATGTCAATATCTGCAGTATATTCAATTCAGGAGTTATAGTTATCAACAAAATGCCTGGAACCTAATAAATGTCAGAAATGAATGACTAGATCAATGAACCAATGAGCTTTGTTCTCTCAAACTTGAGAAATAAAAATATCTTAGAAAATGATGAAGTCGTTTGGCAAAATGCTTTTTGGTTAGAGAAAGCTATGTAATGCTAGAAACAAAGAACCCCCAAATCTTAAAACAACATTTCCTTCATGTGAAATCTGTTCTGTTGCATCAGCTGTTTACGTTAAGTAGTTCTTTGATGACCCACCCAGGGGGTTGATCAATGGGAACCTCAGCCCTGCTCAGCTGGCATGACAAGGAGAATGTGTGCAGAAGGACCTCATAAAGTCAGTACAATACTTGAATCGAAATGATTCAGTACATGCCGCTCATTCATCATAAATTGGACTTAGTCATGTGGTAACTCTAATTTCAAAGGAAAGAGGAGTGTGATATTTCCCTATCTAGAAGGAAAGGAAACCATACAGGGGTGAGTATTCTTAATTATAACCATTGACATGGACATGAAAAGCAAATATAATTATCTTAATCTGGGTTATAGAACACAAACTGTAACATGTATAAACAGAAAAACAAAAACAACAACAAAAAAAACAGTAATGAATCAATTGTGCACAAATTTTCCCTTGTGAGATCTCAATTGTGCTGTGCATAGTGACAAACTATCTTTGAGTCTTGCAAATTAGCAGGATATCAGGTTTTTATAAAAAGAAGGAAAAACAAGAAATACAGCTATTATATATGGCAATGATTTATTGGGGTGACTTAGCCAAGAGCTCAGTGAATAAGAAATCATAACTATCTTCAAATAACTAATGCTGTTCCATGAAAGTAGATTTTCTGAGGCAAAAAGGACTACCCACAGGCTGTGTAAAAAATTTATAATTTCTGCACGTGTTGCAGAATGTCTTAAAATGTAAATCTGTTTAGGGTTGACCAGTTTTTCTGATTCAGATTTAGTGTAGGTTTATGGAAATAATTCTGAATTAAATCTTCAAGGTTCTAGAGATGGTTCCATCAGAAAATGGCTAAGTAGAGGGTGGCTTGGTGGTCTAGTGGTTAAGGGAGTTGGATACACATGGCTGACCCTTCAGTTTGTATCCCAGTCCATTGGCTTAAAAAGTACAGCTCAAAATCCAGAAAGGATGAAGAAGTAGAGGAGAAGAAACTGTGGCATGATAATGCCCCATTGTGGGATTCTCTCTCTCTCATTCTCCTTCCCTCTCTCTCTCCCTAGTGACTGCATGTACCAATTGGCAGATTTTTTTTTTTAATTCCTGAGTCATTTCTTATAAGTTATCCTTGTGCTATGTGTCTCAATTCATCAATCTATAAAATGGAAAAAATTTATAAAAAAGTGAATTCTCATTTTTCTCCTAACTGTAACAGCCTACAATTTCTGTAAGTCACTTTTTTTATCCATATAGTCTTCCATGTAAATAAGGCAAAAATTTACTTTAAAATACTTAAATAATCACTTCCTGGTGTTACTCCAACAAACCTTTTACCCCTCTTATCTCTGCAAAGTTTTGGGTTGCTTTTCTCTTGAAGCACCTTCTTCCTCTAAAAAGAAATTACCTGGTGTTGAGCAGGCTTGTTAAAATCATTAGAGCCTAATTGAAACTGTATCCTTCATGCAATCAGAGTAAATGAAAGGACATTGAAACAGGAAGAGACTGAAAACGTGCAGCTGTCCAAACAATGTGTTCTTGGCATGAAACACTCTTCATACATGGGCTTCTCCTAAGTTACAGCCAATGAATGACAGAGGTCTCCCTTAGTCATGCCTTGATAATAAAAAATCAAAGTATTTCAAGCAAGACATTATTTAGCCCTGATTTTATATACGTTTTCATAATACTAAGTTGATTTATTTCCTACAAGTCCATTGGAAATTTGAAAGACAGTAACAGCTTTTAGTCATGATATCCTCCAGTAACCTATAATCACTTAATTTTCTTTTTTGGGGGAGAGGTTTTTGCCGTAGAGCATGTGTGCTCGCCAGAAATACAAGCATAAAGGGAGAAATCATCCCCCAGGCGAGGATGGTCACGCCGTAATCCCTTCTTCTCCATTCTCCTCTTGGGATCCTGGCACACACACACACACCCAGTGTGAGTTTAAGCCACCGGGTCTGGGACTCAAACTGCCATCGACTACCTGAGATTCCAGCGATGTAGCCATTACTCCATCTGCTGGTCCCATAAAATTTAATTTTTGAAGATGAGATTTGGCATCTAATGTTGTCATAGAAACCTATAGAGGCTTTTCTCTTTTCTTCCTCCAATCTAGAGGTTTTTCTTTACGATGTATATGGTTCCCTGGAGAAAAGATCTGTTTCCCAAAAATGCAAATATTAAAAACAAAAATTTAAAGTTTGTTGTCAACTGAGGTCCAGAATTTGTCTGAATGACTTTGTTCCAAGCAGACTTTCCTGTTGGAACTGGTAGAGTTCATTTTCAGGGATGTAGTGGGACATTTAACAACCAATGAATGCAAACTAAAGGGCCAGGCTGGAGCCTAGGGAGGGTCAATAGGTGCTTCCTGGGCTATGGGAATGAACATCCAGCCTCCCCTATTATTATTCTGGTCACTGGTCATGTGTCTTAGTCAGGTGAAGCTGTCAAAACTAAACAGTGTGGCCTGGTGTCTTAAAAAAACTTCAGGGCTAGCAATTGTCATGCTTTTTAAGGCAGTGGGTTCCCACATGGCCAACTATAGTTGGAGTCCTGGACCTGGTGACTTGAAAATCATCTTGGATGTGTGTGCCCGCATGCCTAAAATCCTGAGAGGAGAATGGAAAAGAAGGGATTGTGCCATGGCCAATCCCCCCCTGGGGGGGGTGATTTCTCACTTTCCATCTGTCATTCTTCAGTAAGTGCACATACTCTATGGCAAAAACTTAAAAAAAAAAAGTTTCTCAACATTCTGAAACCTGGGGAGTCTAAGATCAAGGTGCCCTATGGGAGGCATAGGCTTTCCTCCTAAAGCATGACAGGCTACAGAAATGTTCTTTTATCTCTCAGAGATGCCAGAGAACCGAGCTGTCAAGTCAAAGGACTCCCTCCAAAGCTCTTAACTTTTTATGTTCCATCCATTACGAATAATTGTCACCTGTTTTCAGGTTTTGAGGCTGGCTGCACAGAGCTTACTATGTTAAGAAACAGACCATAAACTGGAACAAGCCATCCAATTTTCAATTCTCTGAGGATGTTGTAGGAGATAATATCTAATAAAAGAATAAATTTTGTAAAAAAAAAAAAAGAAGAAGAAAAGGAGGTTTGGTCTATAAATGTGCCTTTTAATACACCATATAACAGTTATATAATATTTAGTAAACTAATTTTTTTCTGAGTTGCTTTTGCTTATTTTGCAAAATTGTAACACATGCATTATTTTTGTTTTGGTGTGATAGACTGTCCAACTTTGAATTGTTGTTTGCCCAGGTCATTTTTGCTGATAGGCTTGATGGTAAACAACCTATTCTGGAGAGTAAAATGTAAGGAGAGTTTTGCTTTCCAAGTTCTTGGAAAGGATTTCATTCTTTCACAAAAAGTACCTGACTGGGCCAGGTGGTGGCGCAGCTGGACCCACATCAGAAAGGTGCTGGGTTTGAATTACAGTATACCTGTGACCAGGATAGCCTCCTGAGTTTCCTCGCTCTTCTCCAAGAGACAAGACTGTTTCTACCTTCCTTCTCTGGTAAGTAATTATTCAGATTCAATGGAGAATCTGTGATGTATTTAATTAGGTCACAAATCAAAACTTATCCCAAACAAAGCCGTCATATCCACAAGGTGATTTTTCAAAACCCCTTATATATCTTCATCTAATTATTAGTCTAAGTAATATCAGTCAATTTCTAACACAGATGGTGGTATAAGAGCAACAAATTCCATCTGGACCAACCAGATGGGCAAATGGGATTAAAGTTATACAGATGGAAATTATGGGCTTTAGAAAAAATTCTGACTTTTTATGATCTCTTTTATTTTTTAAAAAAATGACAGCATATGTACTTACCATTGATAATATCTGCCTCACGATTATAATATAAGAACATTACAAAATAGAAATTCAGTTCTTCCCACTGAACTTGTTCTCAATTTTAGAATTGTAAAATTAAAACTTTCCCTTAGAACATTGTTGATATAAGTTCAGAGGTATAGGTATCTACATAAATTAGAAGCATGGATACTCATTTAAGATATAAATATATCTAGATCATTTGAGAGATGTTTATAAATTCAGCTACATGTGTTGATACTATACAAGTTTAAGTTGTTATCTATTCAAATTAAACATATAGAGATACTTCACAAAGTTCACAAAAATTGAAGACCTTTCTATCACTAAATATATAAGGTAAGATATATAAATATCTACATAAGTATAGCATATTTATGTCTACTTAAGTTTGAGGTATAATTATCTACATAAGCTTAGAGACATAATCACTGCAAAAGCTAGCAACAAAGATATTTATATATGGGAAATCTTCACAAAGTTCAAAAAAAAGGTACAATATGAAAAAAAGTATGCATGCATTCAAAATTTTTCACACCAAAATAAACTTGTGCTTCAATTCATTCTTTCACAACCTTTTTGAAGTAATTTTGTAAGTGTTGGAGTGTAGATACCAATTCAAACTAAAGTGTAAATATCAATGTAGGTTAGATGTAGACAACTACATATTTTCTGTTACATTCCTATAAATCATGGATCCCATCTTTGAGTACTGGCCGAGAAGATAGACCAGTGTGCACATTTTTATTTTCTTACTAAAAGCTTGAATAAACCAGACAAATCTTCATATGTGTGATGTGCTGATGATCAGTCTTTACAAATTATGTAGGTTTATGTTAGTCTAGCACAGATCCAATTTAATAGTAGATAGGTTCTGTCAGTATGGACTTTCAATTAGAGAGATCTGGCTTCGATCTTTTTCTGCACCGTAGCAGGTATGTGACTTGCTTTGCCTTTCAGTGCAATAAAAATAACTTCAGTTAATGGTAAGGATAGAACTGCATAGAAGATGAAAATATCTAGCCAATTCATCACTTGTACATTTCTCCTACTCAACTTGAATTAAGTGAGTGAAAATATGTTCTATAATACTTTGAGTTTCTCCTGCGAAAGTCACTTACACATTTTGAAAGTGGAGAGACAGGGAATAAAGCCACCAAAGACAAAACATAAAGATTTCCCAGGAAGGAGGAACTACCAGAGGTGACTTCCAGACTTAGAAGTCAGTGGAAGAAAAGCTAGCAGCAAAGGTATTTATATATATGAAGTCTTCAAAAAGTTCAAAGAAAAGGCACAATAAGAAAAAAGTATGCATGCATTCAAAATTTCTCACACCAAAATAAACTTGTGCTTCAATTCATTCTTTCACAACCTTTTTGAAGTAATTTTGTAAGTGTTGGAGTGTAGATACCAATTCAAATTAAAGTGTAAGTATCAATGTAGGTAACATGAAGAAAAGAGTGGGTCAAAAGTCTAGAACCGAAAGTGATTCTTACCACAGACTCCAAGTGCTATATCAGATAGCATCCTGCATCTTAATTTCTTCATCTACAAGGTAAAGATAAATATTATACTAACTTACTAAGTTAGGATTCTACTTGTTCTCTGTGAGCAACTCAAACAAGTTATTATGAAAACAGTAGGAGGATTATTCTTAAGGTGACGAAGGAGACAGGAAACAATTATTGAGTATTTTCTGTATACTATTACTGTGTTATATCTTTAATTGTAATACATATCTTATTTCATCTTTTTAAAAATTATATATAGTAGATATTAATTTACTAATTTTGTATAAGTGAAACTAAGAGTAACAAAGATTAAGTAAACATTTCAGACTTACACAGCTAAGAGTGACAAAAGCAAGACTGACTCTAGCTTTTATGTTTCTATGTAGGATTTTGATTTCTTCTTAGCCGTGTGCTTGCCTTCCTGGACAACTGTTGGAATATACTCTCGACCACATTGCTCATTTTTCTTTTTTTTAATACCCCTATTTGTGGCTGACTTCCCACAGATGCCCTAAAACAAAGACTAAACTTTCACAGACCAGTTGTTCCATGTGATTTCTTTCTATTTAAGAGATCTGACTCTGTAGCCCACCTAAAGAAATGTAATAGATCTGTAACTCCCAGATTCATAAACCTGAACAAGACTCCATGGCCTAGTAAAACAGGCTCGCATTCTCCTATGGCTCTATCTGCTTTTCTATTTTAAAATTTATAGCAGTATTTCTTCTTATCAAGGCTCAAAGCACATTCCTCATAGGCCAAATCGTAAAGCCATTGGTTAGGGAACAGAAACTATCAGGGATATGTTAATATAAAAATGATCCTTCATTTTATCAGTGAGGGATTAAATCAAGTTTGGGGACCAATAACTTATTTACATATGATACCTTTTATTATCCTTCAGATAATATTAAAGTCTGCATTCTATTTTTCCTTACAATATTAATTTTTGCCCTAAGTCATTCTCACTTAGATTTTTACAATAGATCTCTTGCTTCAATTTTTGCCCCTTCAATCCATTGAAACTGTTCTCCATGTGGCTTTATGAATGAGATTTTTGAAAGGCTAATGTTGTATATAAATAACATGTGCAATTCTTGAATATTTTGAATCCCTATAAATTAAAATTGACAGTAAGCATTAGGTTTATGAAATTTTCCTGATAAGTTTCTTCCCATTGTCTGCAAAGCATATTGTGCTCTGTACTTGCTATTTTAGCCAGACAAGCTCTCCCAAGCTCATTACTTTTGTAAACCTCATTCCACTAAATTTGGACACACTTGCATTTGTTTCCTGTGTGAATAAGTCTTACTCATAACTTAACACTTCCCTCAACTGTAATGTCATGACCAAACCTACTGACTCCCAAACTCTGTATTGAGGGTCATTGCTCTGTATCCCAATGAGCCTTTGTTTGCTGTTCTCCAGGACTGACATTCAGTAAGTGCACCCTGGAAGAATCATATGATTTTAAAATTTGGAAGTCTTCTGTACTAGTTGATAAATAATTGTTGTGTCACATCCTACGAGTTCTTCTCCATGACACCCAGGCCTCCTGGGGCATTCTCTAAGGATATTCCATATCTCCTTCAAGTGCAGGAACTAAATAAGACCCACACAACCTTGTTCTAATGCTACAATGAGTTATCTGTTAAGTCAGTATATGTACTCTGGTGTTCATTATTCTCTTTATCATTTTTGCCTCTATCATAGCACTTAGGGTAACAACTGACATATTGTTGTATCTTTTCACAGTAGCTGTACGTACCTTGAAGAAAAGAAATCTAATATATGCATCATTTTATGAGCAGCATCTGGAGACACACTTAGCAAAATAGAGTAGTTGATACATGAAAGAATGGATGAATAAAATTATGTATAGTACAGCTCTCAACATCCTGTCTACATTGAAAATCCCTTCACCAAAATGTAATCATACAAATCGTTACATAGTAGAATTGATACTTTTCCTAACATAAACTCTCTACTCATTTATTCATCTTTATTATTTTTATTGTGGTTAAAATGTAAAAGGAGGTCAGCACTGTGACCTAGTGCTGAAGAGAGCCAGATCCCACACGCCAGACTGTGGTTTTAATTCTGGTCTCAATGGCTTCAAAAACATGCCAGGTGTGTGTGCATGCATGCCCAAAATTCCAATGGAAAGGAGAAATGAAGAAGAAGGGGTTGTGATATGACCATGTCCCATTAAGGATCACTCTCTTACTCCCTTGCTCTGTCTCTCTCTGTTGGGCGTAAGTGCCTCTGGCAATAATGCACATGCCCATACACATACACGTAGGGATTGTCAAAAAGTTCACAGATAATGTAAACTATGAAAAGCCTATGCATGGATTTTAATTTTTTTTGCATTAAAGTTACCTTTTGCTTTAATTCTGTTTATCCACAAATTTTTCAAAGTCCTCTCATACATATACTGAAGTTTGAGTTCCTAACTAGTCAAACTGAAACTAATGCCTTGTGTCCATCTTTCCAGTAGCTCCTGGGCTGTTTAGAATATTCACAGTATTTTGCAAATTGGGTTCTTGCAGTGGGGATCTGGGTCACACGGGGGTTGGGGGTAATACTGGCTGCCGGAGATTCATGACTGCTGCTGGGCTGCAGAGGACATAGAGCATAGGCGAATAAAAACGCTACAAAGTGTCCGGCCGTTTTTAAGTTTCCTTTTTTGTTGATGTCACATTTGCTTAGCTGCTGTAAACCTTTGGCTGTTTTTCAGATGTCTGGCAAAGTTGATTCTGACCTTTTCTGCTGAATTGTTGATGTTTTTGTGTGGATGAGAGCTGGGAGATGCCTACTCTGCCATTTTGCTGAGCTGACATCACTCCAGACAATGTGCTTATTATTTATGAAGTACACAACTACGGTTTTGTGCACCATGGCTCCTTTCCTCACTCTTTCTCTTATAATGGTTTGGCATTTGTATTATATTTTCTACTTCTAAAGAATCTTAGAATCATTGTGAGGGATTATTTTATACTATACATTGGCATATCTACACAGTCCATTAAGGCCATGTTATAATAGAGTCACACTGTGAAGAAATCTTCATGTGGGGCAGCAATCAGCCAGGGAGGAGAGATGACAGAGTGAATTGTGGCCAGACATCTCATTTACCAGAGATTACTTCTCCTAGGTAAATGAGCATGAATGACACACTCTAGGAAACTACTACGTGGAATTAAGTACAGCTGAGTTTCAGAAAGAAAACAAGAAAAATGGAACACGAGGATATAATAGAGAAGTCCTTCCTAATAAATAAAAATAATTTAAATTAATAACACGACCCACACATAGAAATATTATATTTGAACTACTCACTGTAGTCATAGCTAAAATGAATCTGTAAATCTTTTATTAGTTACCTGTTTCTTGAAGCAAGATGTTCTGGACAATGCCATGTATAAGGAATGTTAGCAAATTCTATCTTGTTTCACTCTTCTTTGAAAGGGGATATAAAGAAAGAGCTAAATTGAAAGCTATTACACTTCAATTTTCTTTAAGCCTCTAGGGATCAGGGTTATTTCTGTCTCGCACATTTCTGTATCACAAGGGTCATGCTGAGGCAAATGGGAGACGCTCAACAAGAATCTGCTACATGCCTGGATAGATGAATGAATAGAAGAAAACAGCAGTAAAGAGCTAAATATTAACCAATCTTTAGCAAGAATGGGTTATCTAGAGTACCATTATCTTAGGATCTAGAGGAGCCACCATCAGATCAAATCTGCACTGACTAGTTAACTTCAGCAGATACATTGGCAGAGGTAGTCAAAAGTGGATGAGTCATGGATAAGAGTTAAAAGACACCTGTCCTGAGGTACCTTCAACATTCTTCCCATTACAAAGACCCCTGTAAGAATGGAGGACAATGCAGGGGATAGGATTCAAAATCAGTCAGAAGAATCCAGTGGTTAGGGTGCTGAACACTCCCACATGGCCAACCACAGTTCGAGTCCTGGACCTGGTGGCTTACTTTCTCAATTTCCCTCTCTCTCTCTCTCTCTCTCTGGTCAAATTAAAATGAATGAATAAATAAATTAAATTAAATTAATAATTCTAAAAGAAAAAAAAACCTAATGATTAGGTTAGAGAATTCAGGTAACATCCTCAGACATTTTAATATTGCAGTTACTGAAGGTAGAATAAAGAAGAGAAGAAAAATGATAAATTCCTCCAAGTTTCTTCCAAGAAGCTATGAGATATAATATATGCCTTTCAAAGGCTTTGGGAGGAAAAATAAAATATTAAAAGGACCCCAGACACATAGAAAGTATAAGCAGTATATTTTATATATGTGTGATATAGAATATTTATATACACACATCATATAATATTTTATGTGTGATGTAATAAAAATACTAGTTATTGAAAGTGTAATGAAAAAATAATTTGTTATGGCTAATAGAAGAGACAATCAATAGATGATGGCTCAAAAATACCCCAAATGTGGGAACCAGCAGTTAGCGTAATGGCTATGTCGCTGGACTCCCACATAGTCGACCGTGGTTTGCGTCCCGTACCTGGTGGCTTAAAACTCACGCCAGGCGCATGTGCGTGCATGCCCAAGATCCCAAGAGGAGAATGGAGGCGAAGGGATTGCG
>NW_006159800.1:753208-759763 GCF_000334495.1 Tupaia belangeri chinensis | reverse complement strand
CGTGCCAATCCCCCCTTGGTTGTGATTTTGCGCTGTCTGTCTGTCTGTCTGGCGGGCGAGCGCACGCGCCCTATAGGGAAAACCCCTCAAAAAAAAAAAAAAATACCCCAAATGTTAAAATTATTAGGAAGGTCTCTAAAATAATTATGAGAAATGTTAATAATTATGAGAAAAATGATAAAGAATATATAAAAATATGGTTAGCATGATAAAATAAATTTTAATTGTGCATTTAATTTTATTTATTTATTATTATTTCTTAATTTAACTGGAGAGAAATGAACAGAGAGAGAGAGAGAGAAAGTGAGAAAGCAAGCCATCAGGTCTGGAACTTGAACTGTGGTTGATCATGTGGGAGTTTAGTGCCCCAACCACCTGCCCATTCCTAAAATGAAATTGTCTCTCTGAATCCCTTCCATATTGCTGAGTTTCCTTAGAATCATTATTTTTTAATGCTTCTTGGGCATTTTGACTATTTTATTTTCTTTAGAGTCTGTTACTGAACAATTGCTGTTTTGCTTGGGAGGTGTCATGTAACCCTGCTTTTCTCATGTTGCTAGTGTCCTTCCACTGATATTAGCACATTTTGTAGAAACGTTGTCTATGGTAATTTTATGTATAGGCTGTGTGATGAGAGAATTTCTCCTGGAAAAGGATTCTAAGATGGAATCTAAAAAAAAAAAAAATCCTTTAAAAATGCCTCATATACATAGAAAGTGGAATAGTGGTTACTAGACCGGGGGGGAGTGTACAGAAGAGGATAGTTAGGGAGGCACTCAGATGGAAGGAACAAGTCCCAGAGTTCGATAGCACAGCAGAGGGTAATTGCAGTTAACAATAATTCATTGTATGTTTTAAAATAATCAAAACTGAGGATTTTGAATGTTCTCAAAACAAAGCAATAATAATTGTTTTAGAAGATAGGTATATTAATTATCCTGGTTTGATTATTACACATTGCACTTATATACTGAAAAGTCTCACTGTTCCCCATAAATATGCACAATTAATACGTGTCAGCATGAAGCAATTAATCATTTTAAATTAGCAACACACTAAATACAACGGAGGGAAGAATCAGTGATCAAAAAGATTGATACTAAAAAGATACCTAAACTGCAATGAATAAACCAAAGAAGAACACTGAAAAAAAAAAAGTGGTTTAATAACAAACAGGAAAATTGAAATACCAAAAAGAAATAAGTGAAAAAATGAGAAAAAATAAATTTCAAAGAGTATATCCCTGTGTATTTACCCAGAGGACATGAAATCACTCACTTGGAAAACCACATGCACAGCCATGTTTATTGCAGCAGTGTTCACCATTGCTAAGACATGTAATCCTAATGTCCAATAACAAATGAATATATTGAAAAAATGTGACACACATATACTATGGAATACTACTCAGACATAAAAACAAACAAACAAAAGTGAGACTCTGGCATTTGATAGAAAGTGGATGACTAGGGAGATTTAATGCTAAGTGAAGCAAGTTGGACTATCAAAGAGAGGCATTGGATGTTCCTTCTCAATCTATGCCGAATGTGTGTACTCTTTTGCAGAAACTGAGGGACTGGAAGTTATACTAGCAGGAAGGGCAAGTGGATATATTAGAGGAGTAGGGACCAGCAGTTGTTGTAATGTCTATGTTGCTGGACTCTTATGTAGTCAATCATGGTTCGAGTCCAGGACCCAGTGGCTTAAACTCACACCAGGTGCATGTGCATGCATGCCCAAGATCCCAAGAGGGAAATGGGGAAGAAGGATTGCGGTGTGACCATCCCCCCGGGGGGTGATTGTTCGCTTTCTGTCTCTCTGTCTCTGTCTTTCTGGCAAGAGCATGCGTCCTATAGCAGAAATCTCTCCAAAAACAAACAAACAAAAAGAGATAATATAGTAAGGTGTAGGTAATGAGGAGGTGGGAAAAAGACTAGGAAAAAAAGATTTAACAAACATAAAAATGAAAAGTTATTTGTTGATAATAATGTATGTAGCGATATCTTTGACTTGACAGATATACATTGTATTTATGCCAAGAAAAGTCATTTTGTAAGATGTAAAGATATACAGTGATTAAATGTAATAAAAATATTTAATACATAAATATTTTTTAAATAAATAAATAAAAGCAAAGACCTAAATAAAAACCTCATCAAAACAAGTGTATAGATGGCAAGTTAACATGTAAATAGGTGCTCAACATCATACATTGTTCAGGAATTGCAAATTAAAGCAACAGTGAGAGGCCAAGTGGGACTGCAGTGGTAATGAAACTGCGTCCACATGAGAAGGTCTCCAAATAATGTCCTAGGGCCTTCTTCTACATTCTGAGTGTGCTTTGTGCCTCTGAAACAGGCTGTGAGAATCTGGGGTGGCAGAGACATGAAAAAATTGTTGGGGGAGCTTGTCTCTCTATCTCATAGAAGGATGAAATAAATAAGCTTATGAGCAACAACAGTGAGATACCACTACTCACATTTCAGAATGACCAAAATCCAGAACACTGACACCACCAAATGCTTTTGAAGATATGGATCCAGACCAACTCTCTTTGTTGGGAAATGCAAAAACACAAATTGACTTTGGAAGATATTTCAGTAAATTTTTACAAAACTAAACATATGAAGGTACTTCAAAAAGTTTGTGGAAAATGGCATTAAAGTATGAGTTTATTTTGCAGTCAAAATATTTTAAATCATTATAGTTCTTTATCAAAATATGCATTAACCACAAACTATCTTAAGACCCATCTCATACTTTTAACATAAGATCCAGCAGAGTATGTTCATTGGTATCATCCAATTAAACTGGAAACTTAATTATCTCTAAAACCTACGAATGGTTGTTTATAGCAGTTTGATTTATAATTGCCAAAACTTGGAAATAACAAAGATGAGAATGAGGTGAATGAATAAATAAACGAGACATCCAGACAACAGAATAGTTTTCTGTGCTAAAAATGAGTAAGTAATCGGAACGAGCAGTTAGCATAATGGCTATGTCACTGGACTCCCACGTAGTCGACCGCGGTTCACATCCTGGACCCGGTGGCTTAAAACTCATGCCGGGCACGTGTGCATGCATGCCCAAGATCCCGAGAGGAGAATGGAGGAGAAACGATTGTGGTGTGGCCATCTCCCCTGAAGGGTGATTTCTCGCTTTCTGTCTCTCTGTCTCTCTCTGTCTTTCTGGCGAGCGCACACGCCCTATAGTGAAAACCTCTCCAAAAAAAAAAAAAAAAAAGAAAAGAAAATCAATGAGTAATCAATCTACAAACAGCATTAAAAAGAAGTATATGTATTACTAAGTGAAAGAAGCCACTCTGACAAAGCTACATACTGTATTCTTCAAACTATAATATAAGACATTCTGGAAAAGGCAAAAACATAAGCTACAGAGCAAACTTTATTCAATTCTAGAGATACCATAAAATTTCCATATCAAGACAGCATGGTATGATAAAAGATAAAGGGTATTAATCAATAGAATAGACAATCTAGAAACAAACCTACACAAAAAGAATCAACTGTTATATTTTCAAAGAATTATGTATTTTATTTATTATTAGTAGTAGCATTTGTTTTGTTTTGTTTTTGTTATTTTTAGGTTTTTGGCATAGGGTGTATGTGCTCACCAGAAAGAGAGAAAGATCAAGACAGTGAGAGGAAAAATGAGAAATCACTCCCCAAGGAGGGATAGCCATGCTACAATCCCTTCGCCTCCATTCTCCTCCTGGGATTTGGGCACACAAGCACATGCACCCAGGGTGATCTTCAAGTCACTGGGTCCAGGAGTCAAACTAATCAGTCATGTGGGAATCCAGCACCTTGCTCTCTGCTGGTCCTGTTGTTATGATTTTCAGTTTGATTAGAAAGAAACAGAGAGAGAGAAAGTGAGAAGGCAAGCTGCCAGGTCTGAGACTTGAACTACAGTCTGCCATGTGAGATCCTAGCACATTAACCACTATGCTACCTGCTGGATCTAAATCAAATGTTTTTAACAAAGGCAAGCTGCCAGGTCGGACTCAAACCATGCAGTCTGCCATGTGAGATCCTAGCACATTAACCACTATGCTACCTGCTGGATCTAAATCAAATGTTTTTAACAATGGTCCAAAGATAATTCAATGGAAAAATAAAAAGTAATTTCTGCATATTATGTTGGAAAAACTGCATATTCAATTATAATAATAATACAAATAATAAATGGTAAAAATAATAATAATAATATACACTTAGAAACAGATCCCCCACATTAAACAAAGTTTAACTGTAAATAGATCAAGGAACTAAACCCAAAAGGTAGAACCATAAAACTTTTAAAAATACACATAGAAAAATCCCTATAAGATGATGAATGTGACAGTGATTTCTACTAAAAAGAACTAACTAAAAATAAAGTTTAAAATAAAACCACTTTGTTATTATTGTAGTTTCTGATTTATATATAATCATCTATTTGGGAGATACAGAATGGTTTTTAAAATCATGTATTTCACATATAATAATCAAATCAAGGATATACACATAACGTCTTCCACATTTAACATAGCATTATGTTATACTTGTTCAAAATTCAGTGTATGGTTTTTTTGCAATATATTTTAAATTCCCAGTAGTGTTCTTTACTTTACCATGGTACACTGTTTTGTAGCCTGGTCCCCTTTTTTACATCTACTCTTGTGTGTTTTAACCAATTATTCCTGATCCTTTTGCAAATCCCTCCATTTCAACTCTTACAATAGTCTCTCTGAATCTCTCTCTGCTTCTGTATATTTGACTTTGACAGCCTGTCTTATTTCACTTACCATTGTATCTCCCAGATTCATCCATTATGTCTCACATGACAAGAGCTCATTGTGTTTTGTTTTGTTTTGTTTTTATGGCTAAATAACAACCCATTGTGTATATATGCCACATTTTCTTTATCCATTTATCAGATTTTGGGCACTTAGGTTGTTTCCAAGTCTAAGCTATTGTGAATAATACTGCCATAAAAATGGATGAGCAAATGTCTCTTAACAGATTAATTTTCTTTTCTTTCAATCCTTTGGGCATCAGCACAATAGTAGGATTACTAAGATTTTTGAGGTACCTCTATACTCTTTTCCACAGTATTCAAATAGTTTACATTCCTGTCAGCAGTGAATTAGGGTTCTCCTTTGTTCAAGCCTCATAATATCTGTAATTCCTTGATTTTTGATAAAGCCATTCTGACTGGGATAAGGTGACATCTTATTGTGGTTTAGATTTGCATTTCCCTTACAAAGAGAGATTTTGAACACATTTTTCTTATAAATTTTTGGCCATTTTGTGTCTCTTCATTTAAGAATCATTCAGTAAAATTGTCCATGTCTGAATTGAATGATTAGTTTTTTTTTTCCATGAGTGAACTGTTTGAGTTACTTTTACATTATAATTATTACTTTTATTTATTTATCAATTTATTTATTGTTATTAAGTTTGTTAAAGGGCATGTGTGCTCATCCGAGAGAGAGAGAGACAGAAAGTTGGAAAGCAAGCCACCAGGTCTGGGACTTGAATCATTGCCATACACACGAGAGTCCACCTTCCCAACCACCATCACCTGCTGACCCCTATATTATGATTATTAATATGTTCTAAAATATATTATTTGCAAATATTTTCTACCATTCTACAGGTTCTTTCTTTCTTTTTCTTTTTTCTGGAGAGGTTTTCACTATTGGGCGTGTGTGCTCGCTAGAAAGACAGAGACAGACAGAGAGACAGAAAGTGAGAAATTACCCTCCTAGGGTGGATGGCCACGCCGCAATCCCTTCTCCATTCTCCTCTCAAGATCTTGGGCATGCACTCACACACACCTGGCATAAATTTTAAGCCACCGGGTCCAGGATATGAACCAAGGTCAATTACCTGAGAGTTCAGCGACATAGCCATTATGCTAACCACTGGTTGCTCTACAGGTTATTTCTTTACACATTGTTTTATTTCCTGTGCAGAAGCATTTTAGCATGTTGTAATCCCCTTCATCTATTTTCGGTAGTGTTTGTGCATTAGCAGTCTTATTTGAGAACTCTTTCCTTAAAATAATATTTTTTTTTCTGTGCTTCATTCCAATAATTTTATGATTTGGAGCTTTATGTTGAAGTTTTCCATCCATTTTAAGTTAATTGATGTATATGATGAGAGGAATCTGGTTTTATTTCTCCCATATACATATCCAGTTTTCCCAGCACCATTTACCTTTAAAAACTGTCTTTTCATCCACTGAATTGTCTTGGAATCTTTGTCAAAAATTAGCTGGCTGGGGACAAGCAGTTAGTGCAATGGCTATGTGGCTGGACTCCCATGTAGTTGACCACGGTTCGAGTCCTGGACCCAGTGGCTTAAACTCATGCCAGGTGCTTGTGTGTGCCTGCCCAAGATCTTGAGAGGAGAATGTAAGAGAAGGGCTTGTGGCGTGATCTTTTCACCTGGGCGGTAATTTCTCGCTTACTGTCTCTTTGTCCCTTTCTGTCTGTCCAGCAAGCGCTCGCACCCTAGAGCAAAAACCTCTTCAAAAAAAAAAAAA
>NW_006159800.1:733401-752046 GCF_000334495.1 Tupaia belangeri chinensis | reverse complement strand
AATAATAATAATAATATACACTTAGAAACAGATCCCCCACATTAAACAAAGTTTAACTGTAAATAGATCAAGGAACTAAACCCAAAAGGTAGAACCATAAAACTTTTAAAAATACACATAGAAAAATCCCTTTATGATGATGAATGTGACAGTGATTTCTACTAAAAAGAACTAACTAAAAATAAAGTTTAAAATAAAACCACTTTGTTATTATTGTAGTTTCTGATTTATATATAATCATCTATTTGGGAGATACAGAATGGTTTTTAAAATCATGTATTTCACATATAATAATCAAATCAAGGATATACACATAACGTCTTCCACATTTAACATAGCATTATGTTATACTTGTTCAAAATTCAGTGTATGGTTTTTTTGCAATATATTTTAAATTCCCAGTAGTGTTCTTTACTTTACCATGGTACACTGTTTTGTAGCCTGGTCCCCTTTTTTACATCTACTCTTGTGTGTTTTAACCAATTATTCCTGATCCTTTTGCAAATCCCTCCATTTCAACTCTTACAATAGTCTCTCTGAATCTCTCTCTGCTTCTGTATATTTGACTTTGACAGCCTGTCTTATTTCACTTACCATTGTATCTCCCAGATTCATCCATTATGTCTCACATGACAAGAGCTCATTGTGTTTTGTTTTGTTTTGTTTTTATGGCTAAATAACAACCCATTGTGTATATATGCCACATTTTCTTTATCCATTTATCAGATTTTGGGCACTTAGGTTGTTTCCAAGTCTAAGCTATTGTGAATAATACTGCCATAAAAATGGATGAGCAAATGTCTCTTAACAGATTAATTTTCTTTTCTTTCAATCCTTTGGGCATCAGCACAATAGTAGGATTACTAAGATTTTTGAGGTACCTCTATACTCTTTTCCACAGTATTCAAATAGTTTACATTCCTGTCAGCAGTGAATTAGGGTTCTCCTTTGTTCAAGCCTCATCAATACCTGTAATTCCTTGATTTTTGATAAAGCCATTCTGACTGGGATAAGGTGACATCTTATTGTGGTTTAGATTTGCATTTCCCTTACAAAGAGAGATTTTGAACACATTTTTCTTATAAATTTTTGGCCATTTTGTGTCTCTTCATTTAAGAATCATTCAGTAAAATTGTCCATGTCTGAATTGAATGATTAGTTTTTTTTTTCCATGAGTGAACTGTTTGAGTTACTTTTACATTATAATTATTACTTTTATTTATTTATCAATTTATTTATTGTTATTAAGTTTGTTAAAGGGCATGTGTGCTCATCCGAGAGAGAGAGAGACAGAAAGTTGGAAAGCAAGCCACCAGGTCTGGGACTTGAATCATTGCCATACACACGAGAGTCCACCTTCCCAACCACCATCACCTGCTGACCCCTATATTATGATTATTAATATGTTCTAAAATATATTATTTGCAAATATTTTCTACCATTCTACAGGTTCTTTCTTTCTTTTTCTTTTTTCTGGAGAGGTTTTCACTATTGGGCGTGTGTGCTCGCTAGAAAGACAGAGACAGACAGAGAGACAGAAAGTGAGAAATTGCCCTCCTAGGGGGGATGGCCACGCCGCAATCCCTTCTCCATTCTCCTCTCAAGATCTTGGGCATGCACTCACACACACCTGGCATAAATTTTAAGCCACCGGGTCCAGGATATGAACCAAGGTCAATTACCTGAGAGTTCAGCGACATAGCCATTATGCTAACCACTGGTTGCTCTACAGGTTATTTCTTTACACATTGTTTTATTTCCTGTGCAGAAGCATTTTAGCATGTTGTAATCCCCTTCATCTATTTTCGGTAGTGTTTGTGCATTAGCAGTCTTATTTGAGAACTCTTTCCTTAAAATAATATATTTTTTTCTGTGCTTCATTCCAGTAGTTTTATGATTTGGAGCTTTATGTTGAAGTTTTCCATCCATTTTAAGTTAATTGATGTATATGATGAGAGGAATCTGGTTTTTTTTTTTCTGTGCTTCATTCCAGTAGTTTTATGATTTGGAGCTTTATGTTGAAGTTTTCCATCCATTTTAAGTTAATTGATGTATATGATGAGAGGAATCTGGTTTTATTTCTCCCATATACATATCCAGTTTTCCCAGCACCATTTACCTTTAAAAACTGTCTTTTCATCCACTGAATTGTCTTGGAATCTTTGTCAAAAATTAGCTGGCTGGGGACAAGCAGTTAGTGCAATGGCTATGTGGCTGGACTCCCATGTAGTTGACCACGGTTCGAGTCCTGGACCCAGTGGCTTAAACTCATGCCAGGTGCTTGTGTGTGCCTGCCCAAGATCTTGAGAGGAGAATGTAAGAGAAGGGCTTGTGGCGTGATCTTTTCACCTGGGCGGTAATTTCTCGCTTACTGTCTCTTTGTCCCTTTCTGTCTGTCCAGCAAGCGCTCGCACCCTAGAGCAAAAACCTCTTCAAAAAAAAAAAAATATTTGGCTGCGTTGTATCAGATTTATTTCTGGATTCTTTACTTCGTTCCATTGATCTATGTGTCTATTTTATGCAAATATTAAGCAGTTTGGATTATAGCTTTGTGACATATTATGAAGTCAGGTAGTATGATGCCTCTGACCTTATTCTTTTGCAGAGTATTTTTTTGGTGATTTGAGCTCTTTTGTGATTTCAAACAAGTTTTATTCTTTTTTCCTACTACCTTGAAATCGTAGATTATTTTGGGTACTATCAACATTTTAACTATATTGATTCTTCTAATCCATGAGCAACCAATGTATTTCCATTATTTGTTTCTTTTTTAATGTCTTTACTTGGTTTTTATAGTATGCATTATAAAGATCTTTTAATCTCTTAATTTTTTCTGTGGTTATCATAAATGGGATTACTTTCTTCATTTTTGTCTCATGCCTACTCATTGTTAGCAAACAGAATCACTGCTGATTATTGGACATTTACTTTGTATTTTGCAACTTTACTAAATTCATTTTTTTCCATATCTCTAAGAATGTTTTGGTATATTTGTTAGATTTTTCTATGCATATGATCATGTCATCTTAAAATAGAGACAATTTAACTTCTTTCTTTCCATTTTGAATGTCTTTATTTCATTCTCTTGCAGTATTGCCTTGGCTAGGACTTCTAAACTGTATCTTATATGAGTAGAATATGTGACCTTGACTTATTTCAGTGTTATGAGTAAAAACTTACAACTTTTCTCCATTCAGTATAATGTAAACTGTGAATTTGTCATGTATTGTCTTTATTGTGTTACGAAATGTCCCTTGAGGCCAGCAGGTGGTGGAGTTGGAGTTGTTATACATCGTTGGACTCCCACATGGCTATCCACAGTTCCGCCAATCTTTAGACCCAGTGGCTTGAGAATCATGCCAGGTACAAGTGCATGTGTGCCCAAGATCCCAGGAGGAGAATGAAGGAGAAGGGACTGCAGTGTGGCAATTCCCCCAGGTGTTGATTTCTCACTTACCCTCTCACTGTCTCTTTCTCTCTTTCTCTTTGGAACGTGCATGTACCCTAACGCAAAAAAACTTAAAGAAAAGGAAAGAAAAGAAGAAAAGAAAAGAAAAAAAGCAAAGAAATAAAAGAAGAGAAAAGGAAAGAAAAAAATAAGAAACAAAGAAAAACATCCCTTTTTGGGTCAGCGGCTTGATTGTTTAGGATGCTAAATCCTGCATGGCCACTTGTGTGATTTAAATCCCAGACTCGGCAGTTTGGAAAACACATTGGGTGTGTGTGCACATGTACTCAAAATCCTGAGAGGAGAATGGAGAAGAGATTGTGGAGTGGCCATCTCTCTTGGGGGTTGTTTGTTCACTTTCTCTCCCTGTTATTTCTGTCTCCAGTGAGTTCACACTCCGAATAGCAAACAAACAAACAAAGAATGAATAAATAAATGTTTCTTTTGTATTTATTTTGTTGAGAGGTTTAGTCATAAAAGGATGTGGTACTTTATCAAATGCTTTCTTTGACAGTTGATATAAAGATATGATTTTTGTCTTTCCTTTTGCCAATGTGATATATTACATTCATTTTTTATTACATAAATAAATTAATATTACATTTACTATTTTCTTGAGTTAGCATTGTATCTCTCAGATGAATCCTACTAATTCATGGTATATAACCTTTTGATGTGTTGTTGAATTTTATTTTCTCAATTTTTTTGTTGATGTTTGCATCTATACTTACCAGAGAATATAGTAGTTTTCTTTTTTTGTTGTGCCCTTGTTTGCTTTGGTATTAACGTGTTCTCATGAAATTATTTGGAATCTTTCTCTCTATTTGGGTCTTTTGGCATAATATGAAGAAAACAGGTATGAACTTTTCTTCAGAAGATTTGTAAAATTCACCAGTGAAGCCATCTGAACCTAGGCATCTCTTTGTTGGAGATGACTATTAATGAATAAATATCACTGCTTTTTATTGATCTATTCAGGCTTCCTATTTTTTTTTTCTGTTTCAGTCTAGGTATATTGTCCAGTTTATTGGCATATAATAACTTACAATAATTCAAAACAACTTTTGTAATTTTATACTATCAGTTATAGCGTTCTCTATTATCTTGTTTCTGATTTTTATTTATATGGGCCTTTTCTCTATTTTTCTTAGTCTAGCTAATAGTTTGTCAAATTTGTTATTCTCTTGTTTTTCCTTAAACAAGAATCTTCTGTATTGCTTTTTTTTTCCATAAGAGAGATTTTTGCTAAAGGGCATGTATACTCACAGGAGAGATAGAGAGAGAGAGACAGAGAGACAAAAAGTAAGAATTCATCCCCCAGGGGGTTGACCATCGTGCAATTCCTTCTCCATTCTCCTCTCTTGAGATCTTGGGGCATACATACACATGTGCCCAGCCTGAGTTTTCAGCCACCAGGTCCAGGAGTCAAACCACGGTCAATTATGTGAGAATCCAGTGATGAAATCATTATCTTGTCTGCTTGTCCTTGTAGTGCTTTTTTAAATGTACATTTTGTTCATTTTTACTCTGAATTATTTATTTCCTCTATTACTTTTGGGGTTAAGTTATTTTTATTTTTCCTACTCCTTGAGATGCATAATTAAGTTTTTATTTGTCATCTTTCTAATTTTTTTTTTCTGGACACTTATTGCTATAAACTTCCCTCATGGTATTACTTTTACTGTTTCCAAAATATTTTTTATTGTGGCATTTTTGCTACTATAGGTTTCATGAAATTTTAAAATTTCTTTCATAGTTCCAAAATTATTTAAGAACATATTTAGTTTTCAGTATTAATATTTTCTATGATTGTTTTTGGTATTGTTGCTGATTTGTAATTTCATTCCATGATGGTCAGAAGTAATATTAGATATGATTTTTATTTTTATTTTTTCTCTTCTTTTTTTTTTTTTTTTTGGAGAGGTAGGGCGCATGTGCTTGCCAGACAGAGAGACAGAAAATGAGAAATCACCCTCCAGGGGGGATGGCCATGCCACAATCTCTTCTCCTCTCTTCTCCTCTCAGGATCCTGGGCACACACGCACACATGCCCGTCCGGCGTGAGTTTTAAGCCACCGGGTCTGGGATGCGAACCATGGTCGACTACGTGGGAGTCCAGCGACATAGCCATTACACTAACTGCTGGTCCCAATATAATTGTTATTTTTTAAAAATTGTAAGAGTTTGTTTTATGCTCTATGATACGCTCAATCCTAGTTAATGTCCCATGTGCGGCTGAAAAGAATGTGTATTCTATAATTGTTGGATAGAATGTACTACAAATGTCTGTCAGATCCATTTGGCTTTTGGTATCATTTCACTTCTGTATCTTTTTTTTTTCCTTAATTTTTGTTTTTGTTTTTGTTTTTTGCTTTTGCTTTTTTACATGACCTGTCTAATGGTGAGCATGGGGTTTTGAAATCCCCAAGAATAGATATATTAGATCTTATAAAAATGAGACTTTCAAAATTAAAATTTTTATTTACCAAAAATAGTATAATGTTCTTTACAAGAATGTTAAAAGACAAGTCACAGATTTAAAATATATATGAATTACCATAAAAGACAAAAAATTTGTTTCCAAAAGGGGTAAGAAACTCACACAACTGAATAAAAAAACAAAAAACACAATTTTAAAATTAAGTAAAATATTTGCATATACACTTCACAGAGGAAAACCTAATGATATGAAAAGTTGTTTAAAATCTTCAGTTTTTAAGAAACAGTTCATTAAACCCCTAGTGTGGTAACATTGTAAAACCACCAATATGTCTGTAATTTAAAAGTTTGGAAATAACAATACCCTTTTCTGTTTGTAAGGGTGCAGACAAACTGAAACTCTCATACATTGCTACATACATTGTTATGTGGGAGATAAAATGATATTATCACTTTAGAAAATAGTTTGTCAGTTTCTTACCAAATTCAGTATGATATTCTCGTATCACTTGGTAATTAACCACCTAAGAAGTTACCCCATGTAAAAACATACTTCTAATATAAAAGAAACATGAATAATTATTATAACAACTTTGCTCATAGCAGACAGAAATTAGCAGTAACCTAAATTTTATTAACAGGTAGATGTGTAAACAAGTTGAGGTATGTCCATAAAATGGAAGGTGGCTTGGTGGTTGAAGTGTCCTGATCCTACATTACTGACTACACAGTTTGAGTCCCAGAGACAGCAATTGAAAAATATGCCAGGTTTGTGTGCATGTATGCCAAAAAACTCTGAGATGAGAATGGAGGAGATAGGATGTGGCATGGTCATCCCACTGGGGTGTGTTTTCTCACTTTCTCTCCCTCTCTCTCTGTGTCTAGTAAGTCTATGTAGAATGAATAGATTATTTGTGGTATAATAATTTGGAATTTTATACAACATTGAAAAATAATGCATTGTTTGGTCATCCCAAGGGGGGAGGTGCTTTCTCACTTTCTCTTCCTCTCTCTCTCTGTATCTGGCAAGCCTATGTGCCCTACAGAAAAAAAAAAAAAGGTAAAATTATGTGTGATATAATAATGAGGAATTTTATACATTGAACGTGAATGCATTGCTATGATAAACCATGTGGAGAGAGATTGTAACATCACTCTAGATGAAGTAAGTCAGAATCAAATATGACATTGTAGGATTTCACTTTATTTTAATTGTCTGGTAGCACATGAACTCACCAGAGAAAGATGGGGGGAGGTGGAGAGAGAGAGAGAGAGTGAGAGACAACAACTCACCAGTGGAGCATAGTCAATGTTTGTCATGGTTTTCAAGACACCTGGGCTGGGATTCTTACTTTGACTGGCCATGTGAGTTCTGGCTTTCTTAACCACAAGGTTAAGGGCTTATCTGGATTTCATTTTTATGGAGCTCAACAATAGATAGAACTAGCTTTGTGCGTTAGAAGAGAGGATAACAGTTACTGGGAAAGGAGTAGCACTTAGATACTGTACAAGAACATTATGAAGGGCTTTTGGGAAGCAGGTCATGCTGTTGGTGATGGTTACATGTGTGGGTTTATCTTGTGATAATCCACAGATTTTTAGTCTTATGACATTGGGCACTTTTTTGAGAATGTTACGTCTCAATTACATTGTTTATTTTAAAGTGTCGACTATCAATAAATATACTAGAATACCATTAATGAAACACAATTATACCTAATTATGATACCTTATTATACCTAATGGATTATTTTTAAGGTCAGAATTAAATAGATTAAAAATTCTGGACCAAATTCTGGTGGTGAAGGTACTGTATCCTGTTGGTAGTGTGTGTGAAAGTGTGCTCAAAATCCCAAAGGGAGGGAGAAATGGAAAAGAAGAGATTGTGGGGTGACCATGACTCATGGGAGTGCTTTCATGCTCTCTCTCTCTCATTCTCTCTCTATCTTCTGTGAGTACATATGCTTTCTGACACATTTTTAAAATCTAAATGAATACTGAGAGCTGCAGATGGCATAGCAGTTATGTCACTGGACTCCTACATGGCCAGCCACTGTTTGATTCTCAGACCTGGTGACTCCAAAGCCACACCAGGCACTTGTGTGTGCATGCCTGAGATCCCAGGAGTAGTACAGAGGAGAAGGGATTTCAGGGTGACCATTCCCCTGTGGAATGATCCCTCGCTTTCTGTCTCTCTGTCTTTGTCTGTCTCTCCAACAAGCACACATGCCCTATAGCAAAAATCTCTCTGACAAAAAACTCCAACAGAAAAAAAAATCCAATCTAAAAATGGACAAGTTTAATTAGCTATTTTTTCAAAGAAGATAGACAAATAGTGAATAAGCACATGAAACGATGACTGCTATTACTGACCAGCAGGAAACTGCAAATCAAACCACAGGAGATACTCCCTCATACCTACTAGAATCAGTATAATAAAATAGAGATGAATGAAAACCATCCTATATTCCTTGTAAAAATAAAAAATGGTTCAATTGCTTTAGAAAACAGTTTGCTATTTCTTCAAAATATTTAACACAATGAACATATGGCCTAGAAATTCTAATTCTAGATATATAGTAAATAGTCAAATAAATTAAAAACAGACATTTAGGACCAAGTATGGTGGCACAGGTGGTAGGGAGCCGCTGCATGGTACTGGAGCCAAGAAGAAGGCCACAGGTTTGGATTCTAGGTCAACATAAACTTGCAGGGCATGTCTACGTAAGCCTGTGCTCAGGCTGGATGTCATGCTGGTGGGCTGATCTCAGCATGCCAAGATGCTATTAGGAGTACTCTCTCACTATCTCTCTTTCTCAGGAAAACAAACAAATAAAACAAAGCAGGTATTTAAACAGATACATGTATGTGCATGTTGATGACAGCCTTATTTATGATAGCCAAAAGTCAGAGATAGTCCAAATGCTCAATAATTGATGGATGAATAAACAAATGGTGCCATATATGAGCAATGAAATACAAATAAGCCAAAAGCATAGAAAAGAATGAAGTACCAATACTTGTTAGCACTTCGATGAACCTCAAAAACATACCGAGAGAATTAAGACAGAAATGGTTATACATTTTACATAAATTTAATACCAGTTCATTTCTATCTGAAATGATGCTAAAACTTTATCAATGTGTTATTGAATCAATAGATTGCTATATACAGTATTAACATCTTTATATAGTAATGTCTCTCAATATATGAACACACTATTACATATTTAATACCTTTCAATTATTTTCCTGTGCTGATATTTAGAACATCTATCTTTAGATAGTGTACCCCAGGAATTAGATTATTTTGATGCTATTGTAAAGGATTGCTTCTTTTTAACTTTCTAGTTACTTATGTATAAAACATGAAAATTTTGAATTAACTTTTTATTAGTGACTTCACTACATTAAGTGATGAATTCCAAAATGTTTCCTGTATGTTTTTTCATCTATTATGTATACATACTCATACATTGTAATAGGACATATTTTTTAAAAGAAAAAAAAATAGCTATAGATTTATAAATGTCATTGGTAAATTGTTTCTGGACATGCCAAATGGGGATTCTGATTAATAATGACTACAAATGTAAATACAAACATCAGCATATTCCAAAAATAAGAACGGCATAACCAGTGGTGAGAAAATGTCATATCATACCATGGTAAATATTTTGACATCTAAGAGACTGCACTACAGGAGAATACTGTAAACTAGGAAAAATACTCAAGGGGTGGACAGAGGAATTCTAAATGAAATCAAGCTATTAACATCAAAAAATATGAACTGGCATGCTGGAATTGATTACATTCCCCAAATGAGATTTTGGTACCCTATAGTTTTAACCTGGTAAGTTCAGAAAGGTCTCTGTATGTTAATGAAAACAACTTAAAAATAGAGTCGTATCACTTTACTATAGAGAGTCACTCTGAGAAATACATCATTAGGCGATTTTGTTGTGTAAACATTGTGGACTGTACTTACACAAGCCTAGATGGTATAGCCTACCACACACGTGTGCAGTACGTATAGCCTATTGATTCTAGGTTACAAAACTGCAAGTACGAAGCAGTACTGAAAAGTGTTTGCAATTATAACATACTGGTAACACAATTATAACATTTTTTGTGTTTCTAAACACATCTAAACATAAAATGGTATAGTCAAAACTGATAAAAAACTGTGCCTGCAGCTGGCATGGTGGTGAAGACAGCTGTGTTCCATATGGCTGAATGTGTCCTGTACCCAGTGGCTTGAAAAATACTCACTGAACATGTGTGTGTGAGTGCTCAAATTCCCAAGAGGAGAAAGAGAGGAAAAAGGAGTGTGGCTTGGCTACGACCCTTGGGGGATGCTTTCTTCACCTCTCTCTCACTGGTGAGTGCACATGCCCAAAAAACTTAATAAAAGATAAAAACATACACTTGTATAGGACACTTACTGTGAAAGGAGCTTGTAGTATTGGGATTTATTTGTAGGACTGGAGATTGAGTAAGTGAGTGAGTGGTGAGCGAATCTGAAGGCTTAGAACATTACACTACTGTAGTTTTAAAAACACTGAACATTTATCTACATATATTAATAATATTTTTCTTACTTTAGTAATAAATTAACCTATCTTATTATTAACTTTTTAATATTATAAACTTTTCATTTTTAAACACTTCGACTCTCATGTGGTAACACTTAGATTAAAACACGCATAATGTGCAGCTTTAAATCTGTTTTTAATATCCTTATTCTATAAAATTTTTCTACTATTAAATTATTTGTTTGCTTATTTTCTTTTTAAGCATTTTGCGATAAACTAAGACACAAATACACACCTTAGTCTAGGCCTACAAAGATCAGAATTGTCAGCATCACTGTCTCCCACCCAACATTTAGCCCCACCAGAAGGGCCAAGATGCGCAAAACAATGGAGACTCAATCAAGCACAAGAGAAAATGAGGGAGTTAAAGACAAAGTAAATATGAAATGTGTAAGACTGCTGCTAGTGAAATATGGCATATAATTTTACATTATTTTTACTTGAGATTTTTTTGCTACAGAGTGCATTTGCTTGTCAGAGAGAGACAGAGAAAGTGCGAAATCACTAACCCGCCAGCCCCCCAGCCCCAGGAGAATGGCCAAGTCACAGTTCTTTTTTCCCCATGCTTCTCTCGAGATTTTGGCCATGCATGCACAGGCACCCCAGTATTAGTGTCAAGTTGCTGGGTCCAGGACTTGAACTGCGGTCAACCATGTGGGAGTCCTGCACCTTAACCACCTGTTGACTCCCAGTATATACTTTGTAATAAATATTTTTAATTTTATTTTTAATTTTTTGAGAAATTTTTGCTTAAAACATGTGCACTTGCTGGAGAGAGAGACAGAGGCAGTAAGAGGGTAAGTGAGAAACCATCCCCTAGTGGAGATGGCCACACCACAATCCCCTTTCCTCTATTCTCCTCCTGGGATCTTGAGCATTCAAGCACACATGCCTGATCTGAGTTTCAAGCCACCAGACCCAGGACTTGAAATACCATCAGCCATGAGGTAGTCCAGCGAAATAACTGCTATGCCATCTTTTGCTCCATCTAGTATTTTTCATAATAAATAGAAGTTGAGTTGTACATTATAAAACAAAGTTACAAAGTATAATATAGTAAATGTATAAACTGTAATAGTAAGATGGCCAAGATTATCAAGTTCTATGAATTGCACATCTTTTATATGACTGACACTGCAGGTTCATTTACATTAGTGTCACTACAAACACATAAATAGTGCATTGCACTACGTGCTTGAGATGGCTGTGCGATCACTAGGCAATAGAAATTTTTCAATGGCATTGTAATCTCATGGGACCACTATCCATCTACCTACCGACCTACCTATGTATCTACATAGACAGTAGGAACACTAAAGACTAACAGTAATGACTATATTCTAGCCAACTCTTACTCTCAGAATTTACTTGCATCCTGAAAAATAAATAACATCATATAATAAATTAAAAAATTACTCTGACCTTTGCCTTGTCACCCAGGTTTTTGAGAGTGTCACAGTGTATCTGCATAGCCTAGAATTGTGGAGACAGAAGAAACTGTGTGAATGCTTTAGGCCTTTGCCCTTCTCTTTATACTAGCTGTTTTTCTTTACAACTGACAGTATGAGGTTGAACTTATATTTATTGTTTTATAATAATTTTGAATGAGGATCTTTAACACAAGACACCGGTAATTTTTTTTTTTAGAAAGCCAGATAGTGCTGCTGATAATACACCTTAAGTGGAAGTGGTACATTCATTGAAATTTACTCGGAACAGGGTGAGATCTTCTCCATGACACCCTCCTTGACATGTGTCTCCCAATCCTGAACCAGTGTAAGTGGCTATGTTCTTTTCAGTCTCTCCACTGCATTTTGTGCTTATTTTAATGTTATCACATAATAAGTAGTGAATCTGCTTACCTGCTTGTGCCCACCTACTTGGAGTAGCGGCACACCAGAGAGATGTTTCTGTGTGAGAACCTCACTGTCTATCAGGGAACCTGGACCCAGCTCAACAGCTGTTCACTGAATTAAATAAGGCAGCACACAGTGCAATTCCTTTCAGTTTAGTAGCAGTCAAATTTTAGATGATGAGAAGGAGAAAGATATTCTGCTGGCTTAGCCTCACGAGGTGGTGAGGCATTTGAGGATAACTGCAGGTCAGGACACCTCTACTTGCTGAGATACATAATTTATAAAATAAAAAAGGGAAACTTAGTTATATCCTCAGAGGGCTAAAGAGGATACATATTTTATGAATACCTATCTTGTAATTTAGATGTGAATGCATTTTTGAAAGGACTCTTTTGTCAGAGGGCTTTTTACCTCATCTGTCTGAAATATAAATCCATCAGCAGCTCTTGTTTCCATGAATTAATGACACCTCCTTGAACGGTGGCAACTAAAACATACATCCCTAGACTTCTCTGTTAGTCAGAATGCTTTTGAGTACACCAGAAGTAAACCTCAACTTACTCCAAGTTTGCTAAATGAGCTGATTGTGATAACAGAGGTGCACAGGTAAATATGTAGCTATCTCCACCGACTCAGTGTCCCCAGGACTCACTTTCACTCACCTTCATGCTGACTGATTCTTGGTGGCTCACCTCTGGGGCGAAAACTCTCTCAAGTCCAAGTACATAGTGACAAGCCAGACTTGCATGCTAGCCCCAATCGGAGAGGGAGATATCCTTAGACGGATTCATAAAAAGTTCCCTGAAACTCACCACTTTTGATTAGTGACTCATGTCTGATCAATCGGCTGTAGCCAACACAATGGGGTGCTTTTGCTAGTTAGTCTGTTACATGACAACCCCTGGAGTTTAGACTCCTATGATTGACAGTGGAGAAGTAGAACATGATCCTGCAATCCTTCCTACAGAAAGATGACATTACTAAAAATTCTCACTCTACTCAAGGTTAAGCTTGTTAGAAGAACAGACCAGGATTTATCCTCTTCAACATCTCATAAAACCATTTCTCTTATATTAATTGCCATACTATAAAGAATTCACCTTTGAACTCACATCCATATGGCCTTTCCTCTGTTGAGAACAATTTCTCTGTATCTCTGCTTCTAGGATGAATGTTGCCCAATGTCCTCATTTCAGACTAGCTTTGATTTTCGTAGTGCCAGATAGCTCTCCATTGTACTATTATAAATCTTTAATGATATAAACTACTCAAATTCTTAATATATTGCACCTAAAATAAACATTTGCTATTAATTTCTCTAGACTTTAAGTTGTTTGACTGCAAAAACTGGATCACTCATTTTATTTTTCAGGGGGCCTATCACAAATCCTGATGCTTACTATCAGCATTATATTTATCTTTCTCATCTATAATCTAAGGATATAATAATATTTGACACAAAAGACTCTAAAGATAATTGATTCTATACAACTGTTTAGCATATTTGTGTTGTTCTTACCTTTTTAAGGTATAGTCTCCAATTCTTGTCATTCCATCTTATCCTTTTAACTCATCCTGAAGTTCCAAGATGACTAATAAAAATAAATGAAGATAATAAACTAGAGAAAGATGTTTGACAGAATAGGTGGCTCCCTCCTGTGTTCTAAGATGGTTCCAGGATCTCTAGAACACATGATTTACAGTTCACAACAGAATTTTTCATAGCATCATTGCCCGTATTTTTTCTGACAAAGAAAGAATAGTACTGGGGGAGAGGAGTGTGAGATGCTTAGTCAAACAGAAAAAGTTTTGAGTTCCATTTCTGTGGCTATTAGTTGCATGACTATATGAAAGTAATTGTTTAATATCGCTAAGTCTCGCTTCCCATATCTATGAAATAGAGTTAGAAACAGTACCAAATCAAGTTGTTTTAGGTTTTCAAGCATGCTTATGAAGTGCTAGCCACTGATTGTATCATATAATAAATTCTCAATAAATTTAGAGATAATGAACATGTAAAGAAGTCACCTTTGTAAGACACAACTTGTAAATGCCTGAAACTTTCTGAGGGCAAACTTGTGTTCTTAGATAGCTATATTGTCTCATATTTAAAATATAAAAACTTTTTAAGCAGAAGCCACAGCTGAAATTTTATGTAGGAGTGAACAGATTATTTTGGCACATTGCATATTGGACCACCCTCAGTTAATAACATCTTAGTTATCATAGGTGAATGTCTTTTCAGGTAAAAATTGATAACTAACTAAAATGTAAAATGAGATAATAGTAAATAGAATAATACCTAGATTACTAGTAAGAAAAAAACATAAAAATTCTGAGTATTTATGCATAAGAAAAGAGAGAAAGATGACAGGAAGTTGAAGGATGTTGATCATATAATAATTATAAAATAACAAAACAAAAAGGTAGAAAGTAATAACGATTATTTTCTTTATTGTCTTTATAATTATGTCAATGGCTGGTCCTCGAATATCAACTTTTACATTCCCTTTAGCAAACATAACAGCCCACTTTTTTTTTGGAGGAGATAGCAAGTCTACATTTTATGGACATATGTGAAAGATCTTCAAAAACTTATGAAAATGTGTATTATTTTAAAAAAATACCAGATTTCAAAAGTTTATTGCACCAAAGTAAATTCATACTTAAATTCCATTTTCTACCAATTTAAAAATTTTTTATTTTATTTATTATTTTACATTTTCCCACATTTATTTAACATATCAAAAATTTTTGCTCGTATTCTATTCTGTATTTTAAAGACAACTTTCAAAATATTTGTTATAATTTTGTTTGTGAATCTATAACAGAGATAATAGTTTTATATATTTTTGAGAAAATATTTACATGTCAGCTACTCAAATTGTTGAAAAGCAAACACCCAGCACACAATTCACGCATGAACCTTCCCAACTCAGCTCTGCCTGTCAAGTATTCTGTGGTTTACCATCATCAGCTAGCAAAGATGAATCTCCTTTTAGTCCTTCAAAGTCTTCCTCAAGGTAATCCTCTGGTTGTGGCTGCTATTTTGCAATCTCTACTGATTACAATGCTGGGCTGGAAAAGTTTAGGTTATTTTATGGTACAAATTCTTTCATATGGCTTCTCTAATCCTCTCTGTCAGGCAAAACTATTTATGGTGCCAGGCAATCTTTCCAAGAGCTTCTGTTGGGTTCTTGAGATCTATCTTAGTTCCATAGCTTTCTGGTCATATCTTCAGATGTGACATTTCAGTTAAAGCCCTGACAATAATGAGTATTTCCAATTTCTGATGCAAGGCAACAGGTTTTATTGAACTTGTGCAAATAACCATTCTGTCACAAAATAAAAATACTCACAAATATTTTCCAATTCCTGAGGGGTCAGGAAGGAAGAAAAATTTATGTTTCAGTTTTAAAAAAAAGAGAGAGAAGAGATATTAATTACATGAGACTGAAGTGGTGAAACAAAATTTTATGACCCTTGACTAAAACATTACTTCATCTATGCTTTATTTACTAGATTTAAGGATTTTGCTTTCTTTTGAACTGTTGATAGGTTCAGCCATTTGTTGAATTGTTTTGTTTGTTTGTTTAAATTGAAACATAAACTTTTCTCCCTTCCTGACCCCTCTGAAATTTTTCCACTAATTTATGAAAGTCCATTCATATGAACATCTACCTTGTGGCTCTTCATTTAAACCTGAACATGCAAAGCTCTTCAGTACAAATTTCTATGCTATTTAGCAAATGACTTTGTGTCTCTCACATTTGCCTTTCTCCCAGATAAGGGTTAAAGCTTCTCATAGACATAGTTATTGAAAAGGACTCTGAAAACCTGGGCCCCTCTCTTACAATTGCAGCTGTAGTACTAAATGATGGTCTTTACTGGGTTGTTTTTCATCTTAGCTACCAAAGTATAACATTTCATAAGATGCATATGAGGCACTCGAGGTTATTGAAAATGCAATCAATGTTCTCCTGCCCCTGGCCTCCCATCGGAGCAGTGCACAGCAGCCCTGCCTCAGGGAGACACAAATACAACTCAAGGAAAGGCTTAAACAGAGTTTTATTTATGTAAAGTTATTAAAGCTCATTTCATTTGCTCCTAAAACATCATCCATTTCAGATCTTCTTCACTCTGGTTGCTCAGAGTACAAATTAATTCCCTGTGGATAAGAGGTGATGTTATTTAACACAGAGCACCTATTAATAAATCACATTAGGATCTATAATTAATTATCTAGCCCATTTTGGGGGTAATAAAATCATCTACTTTTAAATGTCCTTTGGGAAAATAGGAATATAACCCTAGTTTTTTAATGGCCCTCAGCATTAGCTGCAATCATTTAAAAGTTCTAATTTTTTTTTCTATATCATACAAGTGAATTTTTTTTTAATCTCGATATTTGATGACCATATAACTTAAGGCTGTAGCTGAGTTACTCAAAAAGGGGAACACTTGACTAAGTTGAGAATAAGAATATCTTTATTTTATTTCTAGTGTTGTCACCTGTGATTGTTAAGTAGCTCTCTTCTTTATATACTGGATTTACTTAGTTAAATAGGAGTAAAATGAGTGAGCATCCTACCTTTAATCATTTCCATAATTCATTGCTCGTTGTGTTCTAAAAGTAGTAATGTTCTGCATTATACATAAATGTCCATTTCCAGAATGCAATTTCACAAATAAACTAAAATGCATCTGATTTGAGTTTCTTAGCTTCCTTTTCAATCCGTCATAGAAAATCATCCCATATTTCACGGCCTCCTGATCTTCATGACCTTCTAATATTCCCACCTGACCCTCTATTACTACTGTGTGCTGGATGAGCACCGAGATGGGTCAGATCTTGTGGGGAAATTCAAAACTGACAGGGTCTATGGGGTATCACAAGTTGATAGATATTCTCCCAGGTGTAACTAAAAAAAGCAATTTTTTATGATGGAAATAAGGCACAAATGAGTTTTGAAATATAATAGGCAGACAGCAATAACAATAGTATTAGCTTCTTATAGCATGTCATGTGTTTGAGTTTCATTCATCTTCCCCAAAACATGGCATGGTCAGGAGTACCTACATTTCTTAGTGAAGTGAATAAGCTAAATAAACTCCATGAGTTGATGTAGCTATCTCTAGGCTAACTGAAGTAACCTTGGATGGTGAAAAAACTGAATGTTGTATCTCTAAGTCTTAATCCTGAACTCTTTCTATTATGTCAGACTCTATTAAGCCATGTGGTCCCAAAAGATCAAGAAAACATACAACATATATTCAGAAATAGTCAGCTTCATTACGTATCAAAGCACTTAATAAAGAAAAGAAAATAATTGAGAAACAGGTGTCAATGTATGGTGAGGGTTAAATTATGGCATACAGATATTTTTCTTGCATACCATTTTATTTTTTTATTCATTTTACTGTAATTTTAGTCACCTTCTTATATATTGCCTGGGAATTATAATTAACAATTTGAAATTTTTAAAAATCTAGTTTGCATTAATGCCATGGCAATTTCAATTGTCTACCATTTTTTTTTCTCTGTACAAGTGCAAATCCCTCCCCATTGCATCATGCAGTTATTGTGGCTATCGCTATATTCTATTCTTATACATTGTATGCCCATTAATACAATAGATTCATAATTATTTTTTTACGCACTTTTCTTTTAAATCTGAAAGGACAATAAAATCTGGCAAACAAAAACACATTTATGTCATCAATTATACATTTATTTATGCTTTACTTACTTACACATTTACCTTTAGAGAGCTCTTTATTACTTCATAGAGATTCAAATTACTGTCCAGTGACTATTTTTTTTTTTTTCAGTACTTTGAATATGTCACCCTAGAGCTTCCTGGTTCCAGGATTTCCAGGAAGAAAATAACCGTTAATCTTGGGACCAGCAGTTTTTGTATAATAGATATGTCACTGGACTCCCATGTAGTAGATCATGGTTCAGTTCCCGGTGGCTTAAACTCACGCTGGGTGCGTGTGCGTGCATGCCCAAGATCCCAAGAGGAGAATGGAGGAGAAGGGATTGCGGCATTGCCATTCGCCCCTGGGGGGGATGATTTCTCGCTTTCTGTCTCTCTATCTCTCTCTGTCTGTCTGGCGAGCGCACGGATCCCATAGCAAAAAAATTAAAAGAAAAAAAGAAAAACAAAAAAGAACTGTTCATCTTTTTGAGGATACCTTGTATGTAATGAATCACTTCTTTTTTGCACTTTGAAAATTATTATTTTTATAATTTAACAATGGAAAGTTTATGATGTTTCAAGAAGTTAAGTTCTTTCTTTTTTTT
>NW_006159800.1:726618-733350 GCF_000334495.1 Tupaia belangeri chinensis | reverse complement strand
GAAAGAGAGAAAGAAAGAGAGGAACTATCACCAGGGTATTCATGCCATGAGATATCCTGGTCTCAGCCAGCTGAGATGGACTGTTGGCATGTGTGCATGCATGCACAGGGAGACTCTGGAACAAGAACCTGGGACCTTCCTATGTGGGTCCAGCACCTGAGTATTTTCTACTGGAGAATGCTGAGTTTCTTAGATATGTAGATTAATCAAATTTGCAACTTTGGGAGCTCTTCTTTTATCAACCTTTTATCTCTAACACCCCCCCTTTATCTCTCTCTTCTCCTTTTTCAACTTAAATTATGTATGTTGGTATACTCGATGGTGTTCTACATAACTCTGAAGCTTTCTTCAGTTCATCTTTTTTTTTTTTTTTTTTTTGAGAGTTTTTTGCTATAGGGCGTGTGCGCTCGCCAGACAGAGAGACAGAAAGCGAGAAATCACCCCCCGGAGGGATGGCCATGCTACAATCCCTTCTCCTCCATTCTCCTCTTGGGATCTTGGGCACACACGCACACGTGCCTGGCATGAGTTTAAGTCATCAGGTCCAGGACGCAAACCCCGGTCGACTGCATGGGAGTTTAGCTGCATAGTGATTACGCTAACTGTTGGTCCCGGGTTTATCTTTTTTTCATTCTTCTGTTTGTTCTTCAGACTAATTAATTTCAGTTGACCTATATTCAAATTCATCAATTCTTTTTGCTGACTACTCAAATCTGATGATGAATCCCTCTAGTGATGTGTTGAATTTGGTACTGTATTTTCTAACTGCAGAATATCTATTTGATTTTATTTTTTATATTGTCTCTCAATTATTGTTTTGAGTAAATTATATTGTTTTTATTGATATTCTGTATCTGCTCAGATATTATTTTCATTATTTGTTTCAAATCTTTTGACATGATTTTCTTTAGTTCTTTAGATATATTGAAATAACTGACATATTAAAATAATTGCTCTTTAATATATCCAGTTTCTGGGCTTGTTCATAGATTATTTCTCTTGATAGGTTTTCTTTCCTATATGTAATCCTTACTTTATAGTTTTTTGTTTGTTTGTTTGGAGCATTTTGTATGTGACAAAGTTTCTATTAAGCACTTAAAATGTGAAATAATATAATGTATTGGGTTGTTGGGAAAGTCATGATGTATTTTTGTATAGAAAATCTTAGAAAAAAATCATGACTTTCCCGAGCATCTAATAATAAATATAACATTTTCCCTCTCCCCAGGGATTATTGCTGCTACTTTCTGTTGGTAATGTTTTTGTTGATGTTGTTGTTTGCCTCTCTAGTGACTTTTCTAAACCTATTCTGTAATATTTGTATTCTTAGCCTTGAGTGTATTGAAATCTCTGCCTGGTTAGATTAGTGGTCAGCTAACTATCACACAGAGACTACTTTAAATGTCTGGAATCAGGAAATTCTCCTGACTTTGTCAAGAAGATTTGTGAACAAGTTGAAGCAAATCTTCAGAAAAGTTCCTGGCAATTTGCAACTCTGCCTTAGCCTTCTCTTCTTGCTCACACAAAGATTCAAGTCAGGCCGAGATAAGAGCTTACTACTTACTTTGCTCTTTTATTGACAAACATAAAGCCCTACACATATGTGGCCTTTTAAATTCCAAATAATCTAAATTTTCCAAGTGCCTTTAAATTTCTCCTTTCTCAGAATTTCTTCTTTAAACATTTTTGTTTGCCTCTTTTTTCCAACTGTTACCAACCAACTCTGACATCTGTGAAGTTAAAATAGTAGACATTATTGTCACACCCTCTAAAGGAAAGGCTTATCTTCTTGGGAAATGTCCAAGTCAGGTAAAATAAAGACAACCTGAAAAGTGTGGGGTTTTTTAATGAGCCACCAGACAGTAAAAATAATGGCAGTTATCTAGAAATGCGGGTTTAAAGGAGTACCCACCTAATTTTATCTTCTTTGGTTGGTTGCTTCTTTTATTTCTCATGGCTGTGGCTATAGTTTGACAGGCTACCCTGAATCTCTAAAGAGGATATCAAAAGACAGCAAGAAGTTAAAATGTCACAGAGCTTATTCTTCTTATCAAGATTCAGTCACTTTTTATTTTTAAAAATGTTGTATAAGTTTGGTTAATTTCAAGAGTTTTAAAATGTTGAGTTTTACTATTTTTTCCAGATTCTTCATTGCTTTTATGGACGAGAGATTTTTTTGGAGGTCTTTTCTTTAATTACAGACATTCTTCTAGGATTTAATTATGAAAAACAAGGGGAAAATGCAATAATGGTGAAAGCATCAGCCTAGGTATAAGCAAAGAGTAAGGAATAAGCATACAATGTGCTAATTAATGAAGCAATTAGTCTATAGAAATAATAGGAACTTGTGGAATAATTGCAATAATTTGATTATCACCAGTGACCGAGGGTCTTGAAAATAAAAATGAGGAGTTTGTTTATGATGCAAATATCAATATCAAGTCCTTATCAGTTTATAAGAATTACATGCAAGCAATCCCAGCATGAAACATAGACTCAAAATCTAATGCGTTCATATTCAGTTAATTGTAATTACAAGCAGATAGGCTTTCTCACTAAATTAAAAGCAACATATTATTTACTGTTCCATTATCATTTCTCACTGGTTATGGACAAAGGAGATTGAATTCTGTTTCAGTCAAGTTAGGCTAGATATGCTGGGGCAACAACAACACAAGAGGAAAGAAATGGATGGAGAGGCTTTCTGGATCTTCTCAGTCCACCCTACTGAGAGTTCCCTGGAGAGTCTTGTGCCAGCAATGACAAGATGTGTGCCACATCTACTCAAACTCATTGGCCAAAACAGTCACATAGACACCCACACATGAATATCTCAGATATATCATCCCCCAATGAGGCAGAAAGACAAAGAGATTCAGGAACGCCCCACATAATTTCCATAAGTTCTTCATGCTTTGCATATTACTGGTCATTGAATTTAGGGTGGTGGTTGTGTTAATTTTGCAATAGTGGCTGTAGACCTAGAATATATCAGCTAAATTCTTTCATTTTTGTTATATGTTTAGGTCAAGTTCCACAGGAAAACTGATAGTCTAACCACTGAACTCCTTTCATCACCATTATCACCATTACTGAGTGTTTGGCACCTGTTAAACAAATATGTGTTGGTCCAGTTCCCTAAAGTAGAGCAGAATTTCGATCATAAACACATAACATTGCTATTTTGTGCAGAAAACTCTATAGTTCTCCTTTCAATGAAAACATCCAGTTTCTCTTACAAGTGCAAAAAATAAAATTAAAACAGTGAAATTAGTATCAAAAGCCAAAAACTAACATTTAAACTAAAGAAAAAAGAAGGAATTTAGTTCCGTTTATAAGTAAACAATTAGTATTTAGTTTGTGTGAATAGTGATTGTGGGGACAAATGCCTTTCAAAAATAAAATAGTGTAGACCCAGCTACATTGGTGCAGGTGGCTAAGGTACAGGACTCCACAGGCAGGGACCCCAGGGGAGGCCAGGCCTGTTCTGAGTCCAACCTAAAGCTCTGGAGCAGTTGAATGTACCTGTGACCCCACCACATGGAGAGAGTAAGGAAAGAGAATCATGAGCTTGCTGATGCCCTGGACAACACTGTGGTGTACTGTCTGAAAAAGAGCTGATTGTGATGATAGCAGCACAGTCCCAACTGGGAGGCTGAGGCAGAAGGGTCACAATTTTGAAACCATGCCAAAATACATGTATAAATGTTTGTGTGTATGTGTATGTGTGCTTGTGTGTGTATGTATAAATGCATGTTTTGGCACAGCAGGTGGTGTGGAGGTTAAAGTGACTGGATCCTACTTGACTGACTGTATGGCTTGAGTCCTGGAACCAGGTGCTTAAAAATTCACACTGGATGTCCATATGTGTATGCCCCAAACCCCAAAAGGAGACTAAAGAAGAAGAAATTGTGATGTGGCTGTCACCCCTCAGGCAGGTGGTTTCTCACTTTCCCTCTCTTCCTCTCTCTCTCTCTCTCTCTCTCTCTCTCTATCTATCTATCTATCTATCTATCTATATATATATAACACTAAAAAGGAAGCCAGTAAGTGGCATTGTGATATTGTGATTAAGGTGCTAACTCCCACATAGCCAACTACAGTTTGAATATCAGATCAGGCAGTTGGAAATTCATACTGGGCGCATTTGCTTCTATACTCAAAATCCTGAGAAGAAAATGAAGGAGAAGGGATTGTGATATGACCACCTACTGCCACAAGGGGTGATTTCTCACTGTTTCTCTGGCAAGCACATGCACCCTATAGCAAAACTCTCTCAAAAAATAAATAAATAAATACATATGAAAGAACACATGTCACATAAACATTCATGCAAGGATCTCAGACATGCATTATTGTCCTCCCAAAAGGAGGCAAAGACACAAAGAAATTGTCCCATATTATTACCGTGTCTGTGTGTATATCAATATACATGTATCTATGAAGTGTTGTATATACATACAAATAAACTGATGTATATATGTATAAAATGTGTACATATATAAATTCGTGTATTTTTACATGTAAATATGTGTGAATATATAAATGATTTTTTTTTTTTTGGTAAGAGAACCAAATTTATTACGTGGAGGCAACTGCAATTGTAAACTGAACTGCATACATGGCTGAAATTTATTGAGTCAGGGAAGGTATCTTTCTGTATCTCTGAATTACCTCTGTACCCTATGGTGCTTCCTTATTTATTTAATTTCATTTTCTTTTATACATTCAATCACATAATTATTTATCTTACAAAATAAATATTTCAATAGGTGAACATTTCTCCCTAGTACAGTTGATAAAATTACAAAATATCTTCAACAGATAATACCACATTTCTTTGTGCCATTAATGCTTTCCCTCCCTATTTTTGTTCTAAATGTCCTTTCTCAGACCCTCCTTTTTCACACACACTATATCTGGTATTTACATCTATGTACTGTTTCTATATCCTTTAGTCAATTAATTTCAGTCAGAGTGCAGACACTAGGTATATATTAAGTGGAGACATACAATGTCTCTCCTTCATAGCCTGACTTGCTTCACTCAGAATATATTTATTTTATATACTTATTACACTGGTTTTTTTTTTAGAGATTTTTACTATATTTTTATATACTTATTACACTGGTTTTTTTTTTTTTAGAGATTTTTACTGTACGGCATGTGCACTTGTTGGAGAGACAAAGAGACAGAAAGCAAGAAATCACCACCCAGGAGGTTGGCCATGAAGCAATCTCTTCTTTTCCATTCTGTTCTCGGGATCTGGAGCATGCATACACATGCACCTGGCATGAGTTTTAAGTTGCTGGACTTGGGACTTGAACCGAGCTCAACTATGTGGGAGTTCAGCGACTTAACCATTGCATCACGTGCCTCTATGCCATGTTCCCTGACATCTATATGCATATATGCACCAGATAGTGTAAAGTAATCTTGTTTCTACTCCTTATATTCATCTGCACAGTTCCAGCTTTGTGTCTTCAAAACAAATGGTGCACTGTCTGCTCTTCTCCAATATGTGATCTTGATTGATATATGTGGTAGAATTAATAAAACAGGGAAGACCTAAGGGTTTTAAGGAGAAATTTACATGTTGGAAATGACTCAAGCCAATTTAATAAAGTTTACCAAAGCCTTATTGTGCATATGGCATTTTGTAGGCTTTGCAATGTTTACAAAGCTGGTTAAGATAATTTTTCTTCCAATATTGAATTCCCTTTATTTGTTGCTGAGATCAATAATTGCTTCAATATTCTTTTATTTTTCCATAGGACCCTAAATCATACCTCTGCCATGTTATTAACAAAATAAAGTATTTATTCTGACCATATTACCTCTACTCTATGACTAGAATCTGATGATTGAGATCTATAAACAGAAGAGTTATGTGGGATTTTCAGAGAGACTCTTTAAAATGGAGAAGGGTACATGCCCTTTTGCTTTTCATTTCTCATTCCTGGTGTTAGCCTAGAACACAGATGTGGCTGTTTAAATTACTATACCAATTCTAAACTAGAGAGTGCATATTTAGATGACAGCAGCACAGAGGATGGCTAGAGCGTGAGTCCAGGCATAGGTCTCTGATAATTTTTTGGATTTACCGTACTAGTCAAGAGTTATCTGCCTTAGTTAAATTTCACATAAAAAAGCAGCCCTTATTTGTTAAATCAATGCACCCAGGTCTTTCTCCACAGAAGATTTCACACTTTAGCCATCATGCTGTCTAAATCAGAAATCTAGAATTGATAATTGGAGGAGTCCGACCCGGCGAGGCCCCAGGATCTGTCTGAGCCCCCCAACCTTTGAGCTCCGCTTCCAGTCGGATCAACACGTTGGCAAGACCACTGTTGTGCACCCCCTGACATTGGAACAAAGCTTGGGTCACTTAGCATGTCAGCAAGGCTGTTTGCTATTTGCTCCAGAAACTGGCAGCCTTACTGGGAAGCGGACTCCCCTCTGACTCCCCAGTTTACTACTATAAAAGAATTGCATGGCTCTCCTATACATCCTGAGTGTATGATAAAATCTTCCAGGAAGTCCCCCGACTGACCGCTCCCTTTGCTCTGATCACTTACTATTAATTACAATGCTTTACCTCCGTGGTCACAATAGAGGGTGGGCTGAAGTTCTTTCTAGGCAGAAATAATCTTGACCTTTGAAAGGCCCTTTAAAATATATCCTTTCTTTACGTAAAATAGGATTAGGCCAAAACTGGCCCAGGACACCTCC
>NW_006159800.1:688421-726365 GCF_000334495.1 Tupaia belangeri chinensis | reverse complement strand
GCACGATAATTCCTAGCAGTTGTCACTCCTCAGAGGGCGACCTCTGAGGGGTGTCCGGCATAGGACGTGCATGAAAAGGCATCGAGGCCTCTGTCTTCTGTTCACCTTCGCTGCCTTCGTCGAGATAACCCACCCACGCCGAGGCTGAACCCCAGCAGATAATGATTCTTTTCTTTTCTCAGACTCATTGGATCATCAACTTGCTTTTCCTTCTCTATTACCTAAAAGTTGTGTGATCCAGCTCAGTTTTGTCATTTCCATATTAACTTAACTGAAGTCTTCATCATCTTCTACTTGACTATATTAATAGCTTTTTTTTTCTTGGCACTCCTATGAATTCTAAACATTACTATTCAATTGAAATTTCTAAAATGAATTTTCCCATTCTTGCAAAGAATTTTTAATTGACTTCCATTTATCTGAAGTATAACATCTTGGTTGCTGAGCACAGACAGAATGCCCTTCTTGAGCTGTCCCTTTCCTACCTGTTCGTCTTCTTTACACGGAATTGCTCTTTCTTATTTCCCACTTCATCAAGACAGAAGTACTTGCAGTTTCCAAGATGTGTCATTCTCTGTTCTATGCTAATATGTGTGCACAAATTGTGCCCTTTGTGTGGAATGTTCTCCTCAATCTGTCACATGTGACAGATTCTTCCCAAAACCACATTCAGCAGCTCCCACCCTGTAACATCCCATGAGGTAATAGACACCTTGTCTGCTCTGAACACCTTTTACATGACTCCATTATTGCTCTTAGAAGGGGTAATTAAATGTTTGCATTTCTAACTCATCAGATACATTTGTCTCCATCCACACTGCTTACCACTTTGTTTTACAGACAATGCACGTTCGATATGTACATAACAAGGATTTTCAATACCTTTATTCTGAGCACAACTATACCAACTTATTCTGACCTGTCTTGAGAAAACAGATGCTTTAAATCTGTCACTCACAGATAAGGGGGCCCAGGCTGTTTAAATCAGCTCCTCAGTAAATGTTTAGGGAATGAAAGGCATTTAGGTGCTTAAAAGATATTGACTCCTAGTTCTATCATAGCAGTTTTCGATATTAGACTCTCTCGCTTCAGAACTCTCGCTCTGGACCACTGTATTCGATTTCTTGATGATCTGAATTTCGCTTTCTGAAAACAAAGTATTTTTCCATTCTTTCTCTTTATCCTCTTCTTCATCAAATGTCCTTTGCTTTAAGCAATTCCTGAATCCCTACAACCAGAGTCCTGCTATGACTACAATCCATGTAACTTCTCCAGAGAGCACGCTATTAGGGTTTATTTTCTTTATACAAATCCTGGTTGTCATATCAAACTAGATTTTTTTTTGTTGTTTTTTAGCAGTGCTCTGATTCTTCTTATTGTTAGCTTTTTTTTATCAATACCTACTATATTCCAGACACAGTGCTAGATCAAACATTTGAAAATTGTGGAAGGGCAAAAGGGAAAAAAATGAAATTGCAAAACAGTGTAGTAGTAAATGCTATAAGACTACTTATAAATACATAACAGATTGGCCACCAATACTAGGAAAGATTCTTATATGAGGTAACACTTGGGCTGTGTACTAAAAAGTAATCAAATGTAGGGCCCAACCATGGTAGCGCAACAGTAAGCTGCATTCTATCTCCTGGAGGCCATATGGAAAAATCAGGATTTGGTTCCAGGATCACCTGTTCATGCCACATGCATGTGTGTATATCCACGTGATCCTGGCTGTCTAGGATGACTGAGATTATAGTATAACATTGTGTTGTGTAACTTCTCAGAGAGCACGCTATTAGGGTTTATTTTCTTTATACAAATCCTGGTTGTCATATCAAACTAGATTTTTTTTTGTTGTTTTTTAGCAGTGCTCTGATTCTTCTTATTGTTAGCTTTTTTTTTTATCAATACCTACTATATTCCAGACACAGTGCTAGATCAAACATTTGAAAATTGTGGAAGGGCAAAAGGGAAAAAAATGAAATTGCAAAACAGTGTAGTAGTAAATGCTATAAGACTACTTATAAATACATAACAGATTGGCCACCAATACTAGGAAAGATTCTTATATGAGGTAACACTTGGGCTGTGTACTAAAAAGTAATCAAATGTAGGGCCCAACCATGGTAGCGCAACAGTAAGCTGCATTCTATCTCCTGGAGGCCATATGGAAAAATCAGGATTTGGTTCCAGGATCACCTGTTCATGCCACATGCATGTGTGTATATCCATGTGATCCTGGCTGTCTAGGATGACTGAGATTATAGTATAACATTGTGTTGAGAGCATCTGTCGTTCTCTTGCTCTGCCTTTCTCTCATAAAATAAACTTTAAAAGATTTGAAAATAAGATAATCAAATTTAGAACCAAGTGAAAGGAGGAGGGATTGGAATGAAACAAGGAGTCCCAAGTAGAGGAGAGTATGTTTAGAGTCCTTCATCAAGCCCGCCTTTCTGACTTCTTCAGACTCTTCTCACAGGCTCCAGTCAGCCAGCTGACTCAGCCAGACTCACAGTCTGCATGAATTACCCGTAGCTGCACAACACATAACTCGATGTTTATCATTTAAAACTCCATGCATTTCTTTCTGTATACTTTCTATAGATCAGAAATATGAACAGAGACTAGTTGACTTTTCTGGCTCATGAGAATGTCATCAAGATGTGAGCCAGGGCTACCATCTTCTCAAGGATTTAGCGATATATGTCAGCTTTCAAGCTCACTCACATGATTGTTGTGAGGCCCAATTTCTTGGTGTGTGTTGGTCAAACACATCCTCAGTTACTTGCCATGACAGCTTTTCCATAGGGAAGCTCAAAACATAGCAGCTGATTTCCTTCAGAGCAAGTGAGTGAGAGAAAGTACCAGGACTGAAGCCATTGTCTTTGGAATATAATCTTGAATGTGACGTAGCATTGTTTCTTTTACAACACAAGATGCCCATTTAAATGTAAAACAAATAACATTTGTTTGGTTTTGTTTTTAGTGTGTCTTCCATATTTCAAGAGGCATGCAAACTCAAGAGAAGTATGTATCTGAATTCATTTTTTTCTTTTTTTGTTCTTTATTTGAGTTTTTTTAATTTTTAAAATTCTTATTTTTTTAAACATTTGTTTACTATGCATCATTTGACTTGTAAAGATAATTTACTCAAAATGAAATACAACTCAGACCAGTCCAGTTGAGAACTCTATACACAATATCATCAATAGGCAATAAACAATTTCTGTGTCCCACAAATTTCTTGCCTCTATTTTTCTCCCTGATCTGCATTCAAATTTAACTAGGCATTCTGAATTTTTGCTTGCCAAATCTGGCAAACTTTAAGCTAGTGATATCCTGCCATTTTTACCACCTTCTGTTCACTAGACGTTAATGACTAAGTTCAACCTACACTATGAAGTGAGGGATTATACAAGTAGGTGAACATTAGGATGTGAGTATCTTTGGAGCTGTCTTAGAAGCTACCTACTTCAAGAACCAAAGACATTTACCTAATTATGTCCTTTATAATACCTTCTTCGACATCATTGTTCTTTTATTTTATTTTATATTTTGTTAAGTTTTTGTCATAGGGTGCATGCACTCACTAGAGAGAGAGACAGACAGAGAGAGGGAAACATAAATCACCTCTAAAAGAGGATAGCAACACCACAATCCCTTCTCATCTCCTTTTGGGATTTTGAGCATGCACACACATGCCTGGTATGATTTTCAAGCCACTGGTCTGGGACTCAAACTGCACAGTCAACCATGTGGAACCCAGTACCTTAACCTACACACCACTTGTTGACACATCTGTGGTAGTATAAAGTATCTTTCCTGAATCTTCTTAGCTTCTCACTGATGAGGTCTATATTAGCTTGCCTGGGTTGCCATAACAAAATGCTACAGACTGGGGGTCTTAAATCATATTTATTTTCTCACAATTATGAAGGCTGGAAGTCTCTGGTTAAGGTATTATCAGGGCTGATTTCTAGTGAGTGCTCTCTTTCTCTCTTACAGATGGTGCCTTCTCACTGTGTGCTCATGCGGCATTTTCTCTGTGTTTTGAGAAGTGAGATGTTTGGCATCTCTTTCACCTTGTATAAGAACATCAGTCTTATCAGATTAGAGAATCATCATTATGATTTTATTTAATCTCAATTTTTTTTCTAAAGGTCCTGTTTCACATTAGATATTAGGACATTAACATGATTTTTTGAGGGAGGAGGGAAGATAACTCTATCTGCAGCTGGGTTTTGTACAATAAAAGAGTAAGTTGGTACAATTCGGACTACAGCTATAACCAGAGCTCAGCCCATCATACCAGCTAATAACAGGAAACATTTCTTACCCTCATTTACAGTTTGGAGGCTACAGTGGTAGGCAAGGAGTCTTTTATCCCCCAATAACCTGAGGTCAAACCCAGCTGAGAAATTACATGAAATATGTTTGGGCAAATTCACAATATAAAGCGCGCTAGTGCTAAGTTCTCTCTACATGCCTCACAAAGGGTGTAATCATGTTTAAAGATTGTTTATTTATATTTCATGGTGCATAATTTAGGTAATTTGATAACCTAAGGGTATTTTGTGCTACTTAATTTAGACAATATGATAGCCTAAAGGTTAATATTGAAAGGCAATCAGGACGGAAACTCCCAACAATTTAGCACTCCCATCGGAACTCTGTAACAAAGCCAGAATACAAAACAGAAGCAGATGGGTGATGCTGCTTCAGTTGGGAGTTAGAGCATTTGGTTTACAGCTAAGGGAATTTGATATCACAGGCTTATTGGCTTTGCTGGAGGTTCTCTCAGTCACTCACAGCTGAATTTGAAATGAGGCTCCTCTTTTCTTCCCTTCCCCTATTTAAATATATCAGATTAGCATCTGCTTAGGCAAAGCATCCTGTAGTAAAGCTTTTCCTCTGCTGAATCTCCAAACAGAACATTTGCTATGAACTTTAACTGCATGGCTGGCATTTTATCTTGAAAGAACCACACTGTCTCATTCCCTCTGGCCATCTACAAAGAATTGGGAAAACTTAGAAGCTAAATAAATAATTCTAGGAAAGAATGCTGAATAGTAAAGGCTTGAAGCCCAGCCTAGGGACTTGAAAATTGAGATCTCATGATGCTTTGCAAAATCATACATTTAGCAGGTAAACATTCCTACATGACACACAACTCACTATGATGTAGTCTGTGTCTAACTCCAGCTCATCTCCTTCTCACCCTATACATTAAAGTTAGGTATTTTTCTTAGCATTCTACTGAAAGTAGCATGCAAGATTTTACACCTGTCAAAAAAAAAAAAAAAAAAAAAAAGCTTTATTTATCTCTTCAATGAGAGAAAGAGAGATGTACCCTCAGCAAGGTTCTTATTCTGAAATCCATCTGCAGCCTCAGCCAGCAAGGATAAGGGACACACACATTCAATGAGCACAGAAAATCTCTGGACACAAATCTAGGACCTTTGCATGTAGGCCCAGTTGTGTAACACTATAACAGGTGAGTGACCATATCTGGCCACTCATCTGTGCCTTTGCAGATAAACTTCTATTGCTTAGACTATATAAACTTCTTTTATCTTGTTCATCTAAGTAAACTTCTGTAATTCAGCTGATATGTCATCATTTCCAAGAGATATCTTGATTGACACCTCTTCATATGCTTGAGTTAAATGAACCATCTTTGTTCTCCCATAAAAACGTGTTCCTACTTCAAATTTAGCATACATTATATTGTTTTGTGATTATTTACTTGCTTTCTCACCACTCCCAAACAACTCTTTAAAGATAGACATAATTATTGATGCTCATATTTCTAACTCACCACTCCCATCGGATATGTGGTACATAGTAATATTCTTAATAAAATGCTGACTTAAGGCTGAGGTCCTTTACTTCTCTAATTGTCAGTAGGTGTGAGCAAATGACATCACATTAGCTTTATTAGCCATCATGGTCAATTACACCATGCAGTTGTATAGAAATTACTACCTAAAATTTCTTGATTGGTAGGATTTCACATATGATTTGAAAATACAATTATTGCCAATTTAAAGAACAAGAATAGCTATTCTTAGAATATACTGTATTAGATTGTTTTGTGTATTTCTTTACACAGGCTTCACTCTGTTTAAGTAGTAGAGACTCTTTGCAGATTTTCTGATGCTAAACCATTCTTAACTTCTTAAAGTCTTCACTTAATTCTTGCCAAAAGATGACTAGTTGGATAATTGTTTTGCATCTATTTTCTATGTCTTCTGAGTTTTAGATGGGCACATAGCTTCTCAAAATAAGGTATTTTCAAACAACTACAAAATGTAGGCATATGAGTAGTCCCATACAGTATATAAGTTGAAATGTCATGTGTGACTTCCAGGACATCTTCTTAAAAAAATAATACTGTTCCATTCTTACTCCTATAGCTATCCTTCTTCCTAGGTGGGTCAATTGATGTATCTGTCTAGTATAAAAACAGCCATTTGGATCATAATTTGATAGTCTTAGACTGAACTTGTTATACTGAAGCAAGATAAAGAGAGCCTGGTCTATAATGTCTTTAACACATTTCTCCAAAGTTCTAAACTATAAACTACTATGTTTCCTTTTGCATGGCAAAAGATACATAAGCATCTATCTAGTTCAAGCTAGTTTTATTTTTATGTTTCATATCAATTCACATAGAACCAAATTTTAACTGAGTTGTAATATATTATTTTTAATATACTTTCTAGAGTCAAAAAATAAACATTTGCTTTAAAACTTTAATATACTTGTAATTTTATTTTCTTGTACTATTTTAATACATTTTTTTGAATTGAACTTCCAATAAGCTCATGTTCGTAATATGAATTGAACAGATATCTATATTTCTCTATTTTCTGGCAGAAGTCATGAAATGTAGGAATTATCTATGTAAAGTTTCAGTGGAAATAAGTTTAAATTTTTTTGAAATACTTTTTGTAATAAAAGAATGTTGGTTTTGCTTACCAAGTTGACTTTTTAAAATAGTTATTATACTATCCCCTTCTTATTCTTAATTTTGTTTTCCATGGTTTCACTCCCTGTCAAATTTGATCCAAATATATTGAATAGAAAATTTCAGAAATAAAAAATGCCTAAGTTTTAAACTATATCCCATTCTCAGTGGCATGATTAAATCTGCCACCATTTCCCCCTCTGTCCTATTGGAACTTGAATCAACCCTTTACACAGTATACCCACGCTGAATATACTCCATGCCCAGTTGTCATTTTGTAGCCATCTTGGTTATCAGAACAACTTGATTACACAGTGCTTATCTTCAAGTAACACTTCCTTTACTTGGTAATGGCCCCAAAGCACAAGAGCAGTGATGCTGTTTGCTCTTATAACTGTTTTATTTTATTATTAGTTATTGTTAATATCTTATTATGCTTTATTTTAAACTGTAACATGGATATCTATTTATAGAAAAGCAACATAGTACATGTAGGTTTCAGAACTATCTGTGATTTGGGGTATCTGCTGGGTGTCTTGGAACATTTTCTCTATGAATAAGGAGCGATTACATTATTTAACATTTTTCTTCTTTCTCATGCTTTTGCATTTATGCAAATCCTATGCTCTACTTCATGTCTTTGTGCACTCTTAATATCATTTCAGTATTATTATATGTAATTAGATCTACATTTACTATCTGTCTACAAATTTCAACATTAAATATGTTATAATTATAATAAGAAAATAAGCCATATATATATTTTTAATATGTCAATAGATGAATGAAAGCTGTGGCTGGTGGCTTCAAGTTAGACAAACCATGCAGTGTTTTGCCTGAACTTAGTGATGGGTTTCTTTTACCAGGGCTGCAAGGCATTCTCTTTCCAGGTGTAAATTTCTAAAGCATGATAAAATTAACCTGTTGGCTTACCAAATAGTGAGTTTGGAAAACTGATGAACCAGAAAACCTGCAGTCTATTGCACTACATCTAAAATACAGAGGAAAAAAAGAAGACACAATGATATTTTGAAGGATGCTTGAAAAAATAATGAAAAAACAGAGAGCAGTAACAACCAAAAAGTTATTCAAACTACATAATTAATGCAAACTTGTATTCATAAAAAAATAACTCTTCCATTGTTTATAACCTATTTGCTATAAGAAGGTTATCAATTAGGTCTCACCTGAATTGAAACGCATTACCTTGTCAGAAATTACTATTTACCAAATGTTTGTACTCTATGGCAGAAAATGAAAGACTAGAAGGTATGATAGCAGGGAGAACAACTGAAGATATTAGAGATAGTACAGACTAGGGTGGGTAATAGGGGAATGATGGGGCAATCGGGAAATAAAATATTTAGCAGAAACAAAAATAAAAAATTATACATGCTATTTTTTATTTAAAAAATTAATTTTGTGATTTCTTATTTACATTTAATCATCGTACTTGTTCATAGCTTACAATATGGTTTTCCAAAGCATGGTGGCAATATGTGATAATGAAATCAAGGACATTGCCACGCACATCTTTTCTTTTTTAATTTTTATATTTAATCATTGTACATCTTAAAAATGTATAATATGGTTTTCCAAAGCTTACATGCATTGCATGCCAGTCAAGCCAAAGATATAAACATATACTCATACACATTATTTTAAACAAAGAACTTCACATTCTTGAATCTGAGGAATGTTTTTTCCCCTATGGGCCAGCAGGTGACATAATGGCTAAGGTGCTAGACTCCCATATGGCCCACTGTAGTTCAAGGCTCAGAGCTGGTGGTATCAAAATCACAATGGTCAAGCAGCCAAAATCCTGAGAGGAGACTGGAGGAGAAGGGACTGTGGCATGGCCATGCACTCTTAGGGGTGATTTTTCATTTTCCTTCTCAGTCTCTCTCCAATGAGTGCATGCACCCAATGGCAAAAATCTAAAAATAAGCCAACCTTTTTTTTTTTCCCCTAAGCTCCTACTACCCACCCTCAACTGTCCACTCCCTTCCCATAAAGTCTCTGGTATGTACACTTGCCCTCTCTATTGTTACAGCTTTGAATCTTTCAATTTCTGCCATAAAGTGCAGACAGAGTATATATTGAGTGGGGATATACACTATTTGTCTTTCATATCTGGCTTATTTTACTTATCATTAAATCTTACATATTAATACACTTTGTATCAACAGACAGGGTTTTTGTTTGTTTGTTTGTTTTGTTTTGTTTTGTTTTGTTTTTCCAGTCATTCAGCTAATACTTATCAAGGTGCTGCAGTAGCCAGACACAATTTTAGGAATAGTTATACAGTCATAAACAAAATGGTGTGATCTCAATCTTAATGAAACCTTGCTGCAGTAGCCAGACACAATTTTAGGAATAATTATACAGTCATAAGCAAAATGATGTGATCTCAATCTTAATGAAACCCACAGTTCAGTAAAAGAGGCGACATTAAACAACTAAATAGATACTAAACTATTTAAAAAAGCAGAAAAAGGCAGCACACAGGAGGGATCTACTTTAAATTGTGTGGTATACTTTTTTTCAGATTATTATTATTATTGTTTATTCCCATTTTTAAAACATTTAATCACTATATATAATTGGCTTATAAAGGGGAATTTACCCAACGTGAAATACTTCTCTGACCAATCCAGATACATGATATCATCAATACATAGTAAAACATTTCTGTGTCCCACTAATGTCTATTTGTTCTCTTGCTATCTTTCTCTATACTCTTACTTCACCCCTCATTCTACTCTATCTTCAGCATCCCTAACTATTTTCACTGCTTTTACACCCTCTAATATTTCAGTCCCTGTAATGAAGTGTGGATAGTCAGTATATATTAAGTGGATGCATACAATATCTTTCTTGCATCTCCTGGCTAGCTTCACACAGCAATAAATCTTCCATATTTGACCACTTTCTATCAAATGCCATGGTCTTGTTTTTTATTGTGGCTGAGTAGTATTCCATAGAGTATGTGTGCCACACTTTTTCCATCCACTCATCTGTTTGTGGACATTAGAGTTGGTTCCAAGTCTTATTAATCATGAATAATGCTGCAATAAACACTGATGTGCAAGTGCTTTTTTGACTAAGCATTTTCCTGTCCTTTGGGTAGATACCCAGAAGTGGGATCACTGGATCAAATGGTGGTTCTATTTGAAAATCTTTGAGGAAACTCCACATTGTTTTCCACAAGGACTGAACCAGTTTATATTCCCACTAACAGTGTAAGAGAGTTCCCCTTTCACTACATCCCCACCAACACTTATCATTTTTTATATTTTTAATCTCCTCCATTCTGACAGAGGTTAGGTGATATATTATTGTGCTTTTAATCTACATCTCCCTTATGATGAGGGATATTGAGCATTTTCTCATGTGCTTTCTGGCTCTTCATATGTTTTCCATAGAGAGATTTTTGTTCAACTCACTTTCTCATTTTTTCAATTGTGCTAGATATTTTTTGGGGGATAAGCTGCTTGAGTTCCCTCTGTATTCTGGTTATCAGTCCCTTGTCTGAGTCATATTTTACAAAATGATTTTCTCATTCTGAAGATCGTCGATTCACATTAATTACTGTGTCCTTTGCTGTGCAGAAACTTCTTAGTCTGATGTAGTCCCACTTGCCTATTTTAGGGATTATTGCCCATGTTTGCAAATCTCATTTAAGAAGTCTTTGTCTACCCCCATGTCTCCCAGAGTTTTCCCAGTGTTTTCCACCAGTAGTTTTAGAGTTTGAGGTCTTAGGTTCAGATCTTTGATCCATTTTGAGTTGATTTTTGTTAACGGTGAAATATGGGAATTAAGTTTCATCTTTCACAAAGGTAATAAAATTAAGGACTTATATTAGCAGAGACACTTAAGGACTGAGTATATATGCAATATCATTGCAGAAATTGAAACTAGAAGTGAAAATAAGTATTAGATAAGAATCTCCTGTAGAGATAACAGCATGTAAGACACAACAGGAAAAAGGATTCGTGGAATATAAGGGAGATGAACAGGAGTCATCTAACTAGGGAAAACAGGCAAATAAAATTAGGAGATAAAAACAGTCACAGTGATCTTTAGGACAATATCAACTGGCCTAACCTGTAAATTTGTAAATGTAAAAAAAAAAAAAGACTTGGAAAATTATATTAGCAAACTTCAAAATGTTAATGGAAAGCCAGCTAAGTAGAGTAGTGGTTGAGGTGGGTAAATCTCATATGGCTGACTTCAAAGTTCAAGTCTCAAACCCAATGGCTTTAAAAAACCCACAAGACACCTGTGTGTGTGCTGACAATTTCAAAAGGATAATTGAATATAAGGCATTGCAGTGTAGTCATCCCCCAATAGGAGATGCTTTCTTACTTTAATGCTCTCTCTTTCTGTCTCTCTCTGGTCAGCACAGACATTCTTTAGGGAAAACGTAAGAAAACAAGCAAACAGAAAAAGTTAATGGAAAAATAAAATTATGAGTTTATCATTGTCCAAAAAGGATCAAAAGTTGAAATCCATGATAGTTTTGTCATAATACACATTTTCCATGAACTTTTTAAGAAGCCCTTGTATGCAATAGTAAAAGTCAAAACTTTCTGAAATTCGATTGGGGAAAAACAAAACAAAGCAGAAACCCTGATTCTGCATGTGTAAGAATCTTGCTAAAATCTGAGCAAAGAAAATCAAAACTAGGCCTATCATAATCAAATACCTATAAAATGAAGTCAGAAATCAACCGACTCATGGTGTGGTGGTTAAGGTGCTTGCATCCCACATAACTGACTGTGTAGTTTGAATCATATTGAGAAAGAAATAAGACCAGGTGTCTCAAAAACATGCCACGCATATGTATATGTATGCACCAAGTCACAACAGGAAAATAGAGGAAAAGGGATTGTGACATGGCCATACCTTCTGGGGATATAGTTTAATTTATCTTTCTTTCTCCTCTTTCTTTTTCTTTCTTTCTCTCTTTCTTTGTTTTCTTTCTTTCCTTTCTTCCTTCCTTTCTTTTTTTTACTTTCTCTTTCTTTTCTTCTTCTTTCTTTCTTTCTGTCTTTTTATTTCTTTTTTCTTTCTCTCTCTCTTTTTTCTTCTCTCTCTCTTTCTCTCCTCTCTCTCTTCTTTCTCCTTTCTTTCTTTCTCTCTCTTTTTCATGAGTTTATGTCCCCTACAGTAAAATCAATAAACAAAAACATACGTGAGGTTGGCTTATGGCATGGTAGTGAACCACGGCTCTGCAAGGCTGAGTCACACATGAAGTTTCCTGTCACCTCCTTGATCATGCTGGACAAATACATGCCTGTGATCCAGGACTGACGGAAGTTAAGGTAGATTGTAGAACCAAGACGTTGTTGTGAGTGTTATCTCTCTCTCTCTCTTTCTCTCTATCCATTCTATTCATGTAGGAAAGAAACTTAAACAAAATGTAAAAGTAAGGAGAAAAACAATTACATGAGAATACTCTTTTTTTTTTTTTTTTGTGGAGAGGTTTTTGCTATAGGGCACGTGTGCTCACCAGACAGAGAGAGACAGAGAGACAGAAAGTGAGAAATCACCCCCCAGGGGGGATGGCCACGCCGCAATCCCTTCTCCTCCATTCTCCTCTCGGGATCTTGGGCATGCACACACATGCACCCGGCGTGAGTTCAAGCCACTGGGTCTGGGACTCAAACCGTGGTTGACTACATGGGAGTCCAGTGACATAGCCATTACCCTAACTGCTGGTCCCCATGGAATATATTCTTGAGAGGATATAATCTTGAGAGGTACGATCCCAAATATCATAATCCCAAATGCTGAATTCCAAATTATCAAAATCTCTAAAGTATGAAATCCCTAAAATTTCAAATTAAAAATCTCAAAAATATAATTATGTAAAGAATAATTCAATAAACTATTTTTAAAACAGTTATTCAAAATACAAATGTATAAACACATGTCACTATGTTTGATAATTTTGTGCACCCAATCGTATAACTGCTGCTGTCTATGACAGCCAATTTAAGTCTTCCTCAAAGTCAATAAAAAGCTTTAATGGAGCACCACCACATACAGAGTAGCCCAAAGTGCTAAGACCTCACGAATTTTTATCTTTCACAAATGCAGATGAATGTACAAAAAGAACATGACTTCATTTATTGAGGACCTTTCAACTCTTCTTAATGAACATACACAATCCTCAATACAAGTCAATGTGTGACAGTGTATGTTTGCAAAGTCAAATTTGTAAGAATGAATCAGAACTCTCTAAAATTCTTTATAAAATTTATACCTTCATCCATGCAAAGAAAAAAACACAAAGCATGTCAAATTGTAAAAAAAGAAATAAATAATGCTGATTATTTAAATAGTGGGAAAAAAATAAAATTCTAAAAATGACAATAGTAAGATAGTTTTATCTCATGTAATGCAACTAGCCTGAATGAAACACAAAATGCATTAATCTCACTCCCTACATTCAGCTTTCTATCCCTCATAGACTTTGTTTTTGTATTGCTGAAAATTTTAGTTTTCAGTACTTTAACATTCAGGATTTTATTCTTTTGGGATTGTGATTGTGGGGGGGTAGAGATTAGGGATTTTAATCTGTATGTATCTTGATGGGGGAAATTTTGACTTTTGATGTTTTCCTTCATATTATGTTTAGCACTATCGGGCAATAACCAAAGCAGAATAGAAGCTCCAAATGCAGCAACTGAAAAGTACCTGAATTCAGAATAAAACCATGTGAGGTTAAAAGCATCTTCTTCACCAATCTGGCCTTGGGATGACTACAGTCTATAATGACAATTTAATTAATTTCCACAGATGACCATGAAACAGAGAAAGCAAAGACATGAAGCATAGATTCATCTTGAATTGATTATTATACACTGTATTTGTGAACTGAGGAATCACATTGTATCACATAAATTTGTACAATTATTATGTATTAGTTACACATGCAATTCTTCCTAAAGTCAGTGGGATTCCCATCAACATTTAACAAAGTTTATTTATTTGGTTGGTTGATTTGTTTTGACTTTGATGATAATTAACAAGGTCATCCTAAAATCCATGGAGAAATGCAATGGATATAAAATATGGAAAATGTAGAAATATAAATAAGTGCTGGTGGGGATGTGGTGAAAAGGGGACTTTTTTACACTGCTGGTAGGAATGTAAATTGGTTCAGCCACTGTGGAGAACAATTTGGAGATTCCTCAAAAATCTACAAATAGAACTACCATATGATCCAGCAATCCCACTCTTTGGTATCTACCCAAAGGACAGAAGAATACTTAATGGGAAAAGTGCTTGCACATCTATGTTTATTGCAGCATTATTCACAATTGCTAAGTCATGGAAACAACCCAAATGCCCACAAACACATGAAGGGATAATAAAACTGTGGCACATATACTCAATGGAATACTATTCAGCCATAAAAAAGAGCAAAGCCTTGGCTTTTGACAGGAATTGAATGAATATGGAAGACTTACTGCTGAGTGAAGCAAGCCAGGCTATGAAGGAGAGGCATTGTATGTTCCTGCTTAATATATACCGAGTGTCTGCACTCTATGACTGAAATGAATTCACTAAAGGATATAGAAACACAGTATATAGATGTAAATACCAGATATAGTATATGTGCAAGAGGAGGGTCTGAGGAAGGACATTTAGAAGAAAAATAGGGAGGCAAAGTATTGATGTCACAGGGAGGTGTGGTAATGTCTGTTGAGGATGTTTTGTGGTTTTCTCAACTTACTTGGGGAGAGATGTTCACCTGTTGAAATATCCATTTTGTAAGACAAATAATAATGTGATTGAATGTATAAAAGAAAATGAAATGAAAAAGAAATAAATTAATTAATAAAAAATGTATATAATAAATTTAGTAGGGTTTGCAATACCTGATGGCAAGGCTTACTGTAGCCACAGCAATGAAGACCCCGTTGTGAAAGGACAATATAGAAATGAAGTTCAGTGAGACCAAACAGTTCCCAAACAGCCTCCCTTCTGAGGCCATTTTTAATTTTTTTTGGTCGACATATGTTGAACACTGGTATTGAACAATTAAATATATGTACAAAAATAACAAATCTTAACTTCTGCTTTATATCACTCACAAAATGTAATTGAAATGAATTATAAGTCTAAAAGTAAAAGCTAAGGTTAGAAATCTTCAGGGAAACATAGTGAAATATTAGAACCAATCCAAAAACTCTAATAATAAAGGAACAGAAGTAATAAATTAAATTTTATAAAAAAAGTATCTGTTAAGAAGTTCTAAAAACACCTACAGTGCATATATCTGATAAAGAAGACCTATACTGAAAACAAAGTAAAATAATAATAATAATAGTAATAATAAAAAGAAAGAAACAAACAAAAACAATGGGCCACCAGTTGTTATAGTTAAGGCACTGGGTTCACATGTGGCTGACCATGGTTCAAGTCCTGGACCTAGTGGCTTTTAAAATAAGCTTGGGGGTTGTGTGGGTGTGGGGGGTTTTTGTGTGTGTGTGTGTGTGCCCAAAATCTCAAGAAGGGAATGGAGAAGGAATTGCAGCATGACCATCAACCCTAGGGAGTGATTCCTCACTTCCCCTCTCTCTGAATCTCCCTTTCTTTTTCAACAAGCAAAAATCTAAATAAATATATAAATAAGTTTATAAATAAATAACATATCCCACTTAAAAATCCTCTAAAGTATGGAACAGCATTTCACAAAATAAGACATAAGAATGTCAAGAAAATAAAAAGATGTTCAACATCATTAATATTCAAGAAAATTCAAATTAAAATCACGATGTTTTAGTATTTCCATCTATTAGGAAGATGAAAATTTGAAAGACAGACAACAGTAAATGTTACTACAGATATGGGGTATCTTGAAATTTTAGAAGCTAATGATAAGAGTATCATAAGGCATATCATAAGGTACAAATATTTTAGAAACCTGTTTGTACTTTCATATAAAATTAAACATGGCAGACATTCACCTCCAACTCAACTAGTCCCCTAATAAATTTACACAAGGGTAATGAGAGCATACTTCCACCAAGTCACACACAAAATATTAATAGTGGCTTTTTAAAAAATAGTCAACATGTATTCACAGTGTAATTTATCTTTGCCAAAGTGGGAACAGAAGAAAAAACCTAAACTTATTGAACTTCTTTTCAAAAAATATGCTTACTATAAGTCTAGAACAAATAGGAAAGTGATCTCATTAAAATCAGTAAAAGAAGGCACCTATCATCTCTGCAGGGTGATGTTGAACTTGAAACGTTAGCTAAGAAAATAAGGCAACAAAAATATAGGAAATATACAGATGGAAAGGAAGTAGCTACATTATATTATGTATAGACAAATAATTATTTACATTAAAATGTGATAGAGTATATAAACTATTAAAAATAATCAATTACTTTGGCAGGATTATTATGTATAATCAACATAAATTAATAACATCCCCATAGAAGAAAACAAAGGAAATAAAAATCTAATTATAAAAATGTATATTATTCAAAATAGCAACCAAACTGTGACTTTAAAGTACTTAGAAATCAATCTAATGAAATATAAACGAGATGTTCTTAGAGGAAGCGATACAATTTATTGAGGGAAATAGAAGAAGACCTGAATAAGTGAAACAGCATGCAATATGTATGACTAGGAAGGTTCAATATTATAAAGATGTCAATTAATCTCCAAATCCAATACCATTCCTATTAAAATCTTAATAGCATTTGTCAATAGAAATTGAAAAGCTGATCTTTGTATTCACATGAAAAATTAAAGGCTCCAAAATTGACGAGACAATTTTTTAAGGTGAAGCCTCTCTACTGAAATGCATGCTACCAGACATTTTGAACCTACAGCAATTACAAGAGTAAGCATTGTTATTAGAAAAAGCAAATAGATCATTGTATCCACACATATATGGGGATGTGCTATAAGACAGATATACGTTAAATCCGTGTACTTTTCAATAGGTTAAGTTCTGTAGATTATGCTCCATCCATAAACATATACAGAAGAATAGTCCTTGGTGCAGACATTATGTAGTTTTGTCCAGATCTCCAGGATACCTTTTATCATTTCTGTACCTTTCCTGAATGCCCATATGCTTTTGGTCCCAAAAAACAGTCTGTGCTTTGTAGGTGGACCAACCTGGTCCTCCAGAAGCTGGAAGCCACTTTGCCTGTCTTACCTCCTTTTCACATCGCTCTGGCCATTCTTCCTTTTAGAGAAAGAAAATATGCACTGCTCAAAGGTCTGCCCACTAAGATTTCCTTTTATTGCTGTTCTTCAAGGATGTCCCCATATATTGTGCAGAAATGTCCATGAACCAGGCACAGATTTTGTCATCTACTGTCAGTGAATTACAGAGACCTTCTCAGAAAGACATAGGGGCAGGAGAGGAGAGAGAAGATAAGACAGCAGAAGTTGGGGGTCATAGGAATTTGGGCCACTTTCTTCTGTAGCATAACAGAAGCTTCAGGGACTGCTGGACTGCTGATGGAGTACTGTGTGCATACCCAACTTGAAGATTTGTGCTTTGGACAAAATCCAGGCCACGATGGGCAGCTCAGGGTGCATTGTGTCTATGGCTAAGCATATGTTTCTACTAAACCCTGGTAGTAAGCCAAAAATATCTTATCAGGAGAGTAGATTTTTGCAGAGGATGTAGGATTTCACTCTCAAATCCTGAGGTCTGCATTTTTATTCATCTATAGGAGCCAATAAAGACTCCAAACGTGATTTCTACTGACTACTAATACTTTAAGGATGATTTTATCTTTGGGGTCATATGACCCAAGCAGAGGCTATGTCTCATCTTATACCAGGTTTACATATGACCACATCCAAAATTGGCAGATCTTTGAGTGGCTATGTAAGCAGGCACACTAAAATGAGAAATATATTGCTTTCAAAGTCCAAGGAGTTTCACCAGGCATTGTTCCCCTTTTTCTCCCTTTCATTTTCTTTATTATTTCTGCCTGTAGGAAGGGTCAGATGCAACAACTTCTTATTCAATTTAGAAGGGCTATCTTGACTTTTCCCACACCACTGTATCCCTAGAAATTTCACTGAGATGTTAGGCATCCAAATTTTATGAGCTTATTCCCTTCTTTCTCTGACAAGTTAATGTCTTACTAATGTGCCTAGAATAATTTCTACATTCTGCTCATCAAGGTCAATCAGCATAATATGATCAATGTGATGGGTGAGCATAATGTCTACAGGAAGGAAAAGTAATTAAGATGCCTGTGGATTCAATTCTGACAGCCTGAAGAGTCTGAGATGTCTGCTGAAGCAAGCCAAAAAGAAGAAAAAAAAAAAAACCTAAAAGAAAAGACACGGTAATATGAAGTTGAAGTAACTTGAACAACCAGCACAGAAAGAAAATGAGAAAGTAAGAAAACAGAAGGAAATCTATGAGATTGCTACTTTGCCACTTTAAGAAAAGTAGGAGGGTCAAAATCAAGAGGTGTCCTTTTTAGCTCTCTGAGTACCACCATGGCAGTTAGCAAGAATAGGCACCTTACACAAGATGGCAAAAAGGGAGCCAAGAAGAAAGTGGTTGATCTGTTTTCTAAAAAAGATTGATATAATGTGAAAGCACCTGCTGTGTTCAACATAAAAAATATCGGGAAAACACTAATCACCAGGACTCACAAAACCAAAATTTCTCTGATGGCTTTGAAGGTCATGTGTGGGGAGTGTGCCTTGCAAATCTGCTAAATGATGAAGACCCATAAAGGAAATTCAAGCTTATTACTGAGGATGTTCAGGATAAAAACTGCCTAACTTCCATGGCATGGATTTCACTCATGAACAAATATGTTCCATGGTTAAAAGTGGCAGATTATGATTGAAGCTTATGTTGATGTCAAAACTATCAATGATTATTTGCTTTGTTTCTTCTGTATTGGTTTTACTAAACATGCAACAATCAGCTACAGAAGACCTCTTTTTCTCAGCATCAGCAGGTCCTCCAAATCTGGAAGAACATGATGGACATTATGACCTGGGAGGTGCAAATAAATGACTTGAAAGAAGTAGTCGATGTGGTCAATATACTGATTCCAGACAGCAGTGGAAAATACATAAAAAAGGCTTGTTAATCTACCTATCCTCTCTGTGAAGTCTTTATCAGAAAAGCAAAAATGTTGAAGACCAAGTTTAAACTGGGAAGACTCATGGAGTTTCTTAATGTAGATAGAAGGTCTTGAAAAGCTACTCAGGAAAACAGGCACTAAAGTTGAACAAGGTGATGGATATGAACCACCAGTCTAAGAATCTGTTAAAAGTTCAGACTTTTAATAGCGACAAAGCAAAAGTTCTACTTGTGGGGAATAAAGAAATCAAGAAATGTGACCAGCATTCTACTACCAACAGGTAGAACTAGGAGTAGGGGCAGTAAAAAGACTGGATGAGTGAGGAACAGAAAGAGGCCTGGTGAGAGAAAAACAATGTCTGATAGATGGGAGTTTGTTGATGAACACTTCTTAGTAAATTTTAATATAACTAAGCATGATTTTAACTCCCCAAACTCTTTCTCATGCTCTATTGATTTTTCAGAGCAAAATAATTTTGTACTTTTTCAGAATTTTATTTTGCTAATCTCTGTAACATTTTGAATATATCTAATGGTATTAATTAAATATTTATAAGTGTTCTTATGTTCCCTTGATTTTCTTTCTTTCTTTCTTTTTTTTTTTTTGAAGAGGTTTTTGCTATAGAGCACGTGTGCTCGCCAGACAGACAGAGAGACAGAGATATAGAAAGTGAGAAATCACCCCCCAAGGGGGATGGCCATGCCACAATCCCTTCTCCTCTCGGGATCTTGGGCACCCACGCACATGCGCCCGACGTGAGTTTAAGCCACCGGGTCCGCAACGCGAAACGTGGTCAACTATGTGGGAGTCCAGCGACATAGCCATTACGCTAACTGCTGGTCCCTTCCCTTGATTTTCTTCACTTGCTGTTGGTTTGTGTACCTTGTTCTATTGCTTTACTTAATAATTTCCTGTCTACATGCTTCTATAGTTCTATTTACAAAATTAATGTCTTGGACCAACAGATGGCATAATGGCTAAGTCACTGGACTCCCATGTAGTCGACCACAGTTCAAGTCACAGACCTGGTGGCTTAAATTCATGCTGGGCATGCGTGCATGTGTGCCCAAGAACCTGAGAGGAGAACGGAGGAGAACGGATTGAAACATGGCTATCTCCCTCCCACCCCAAGGGAGTGATTTCTTGCTTTCTGTCTCTGTCTCTCCGGCAAGTGTGCTTGTCTTATAGCAAAAATATCTCTCTCAAAAAAAATTAAAATGCATTTTAAAAGAGCTTGAGAAACTACTTAATAGTTAATCATGTACATATAATTTATATTTCCTTCATTGGAGAAAATTCTCTGAAATGTAATTTCAGAGATATCAAGTAGAAAATATTTTAGACAACCAATAACTGGAACTTGAGCTATGGACAAATGGAATTATGTCAGTTATTTATATTTTTTTTAGAGATTTTTGCCATAGGGTGTGTGTGCTGGCAGAGACACAGAGAGAGACAGAGAGAAACGAGAAGTCGCCACCCAGGGAGAATGGCCATGCCACAATTTCTTCATTCTCTTCATTCTCCTCTTGGTATTTTGGGCACTCATGCACACATGCCTAGCATGTTTTAAGCTGCTGGGTCCAACACTTGAGCCATGGTTGACCATGTGGAAATCCAGTACCTTAACCACTATACCACCTGCTGGCCTGCTCTCAGTTTTTAAGACTATTATTACAGTCCAGGTAGAGAAAAAATATTACAGGCCAGTTTTAGAAATATTAGTGACCCAAATATCATTCTTAATGTCTTCTTCCACCCAAACCATTTTTATCTCAAATCATCACTTCTCCCCTAATTTATTGCAAGAAAATTTTTCCTGCCTCCATGCCTCAGTCATTCTGGTTGTCATTCCCTTTACTGATCAAATTAATCTTAATTTTGGACACTGAATCATGTGGCTTCTCCGCTTAGACTTAATAAATCCCATCCTAATGAGACTCTCAAAACTCTAGAATTTTATCAGCCAATATTTCTAGGACTACAATGAATTATTAAGCATGATAGGAGATAGAGGGATTTTTTTTCCTCTCCTGGTTACTCATCTATATGTGAATAACCAAATTTAGTAATTTTTTACTCACACACATGCAATGTTTTCCTGGTTTGTATTTCAGAGAAAATTACACGTACTAGATTCTAATAAACATTATTTGAAAAAAAAAAAAGTAAGAAATACTGTGATCCAATTTCTACAGCCTTAAAAAGCTAATATACACTGGCAAATAGGGGCACATTGTTCACGAAGCATTTCCAAAAGTTATTAGACAAGGGAAATCTTTTCCTCCCTTTGTGAGGGAGGACAATTGGCAGTTTTCAAATCTTTTTTGTTCTACTGCCTCCTAAAATTTTGATGAGTGCTATACTCCTGCATATATTTAAAGTTCACACCTAAAATGTTTCAACTTTAATTAGTTGCATGGTTGTAACATCCAGCACTTGAAAATTGACATTTTAAAATAAAACCATTAAATTGCTTTTTAAAATGCATCCAATAGACTCTAAATATACTGATTTGCTATCCATAACTATCCACTTAAAATATCTGTGTACATGCTTTTCTTGAACATCTAGAAAGCGTATATATCTTTATCTCTTAAAATTTATATTCCTATTCTACTTTCCACACAGAATTTTGCTCTAACGTAATATGTCATATGTAAAACTCTTTTACTATATAGCAATGAGTTAACTCACATCCTCAGAAACCCGAACCGGCTTCTGCAAAGCAGGTGCCTTTTGCAATGCTCACTATTTCAGCTTACTGCATCTTGGACTACAACTTCTACCACTTGCATGAGAGAAAACACCCACCAAGCAAGCTAAGTGACACAATTTTACACTCACACACAAGGGACAATAGGCCTAGAATTTATGACAAAATCCTCCAAGGAAGCTGCCTAGGATGAATATAGTCTGGTCTGTGTGTGCTCTATTTGTGGAACTTCTGAGCAACCCCTAAAACAACCTTCCTTAGGGTCTTCATAATCTGGTGGTGAGATGAGATAAAGCATAGGAGATAGAAAGACATCATTTCTGTAGGCAGCAGGAGCAGAGCTTGGGCTGTTCTAGCTATTCCTTCCTTACCTCAAGACATTGTGTTTCGAGCACATTCTACAGTATTTTGTGAGCTATATACTAGAAAGGAATATAGAATTGGGTGGGACTAAAGTTCACTGGAGAACTGTCCTGTATTTTCCCATTCCCTTCCTAGTGAAGGGAAATAAAAAATTCAAGATTTTGTGATTATCAATGAATTTTCTACTCTTCTTTCTTGATATTACCTTTCATTTATTCTACTCATTAACCCAAGTGGAATTCTCATGATTCCTGTCCTTAAGTTGTTAAAGTATCTGTTTATAGAAACCCTTCTCTTTTTCCAGAATCCCTGTTCTCATCCTTTGTCTATATCCACTTTTTATCTGATTGCTGGGATTCTAAGTACTTCCAAAGCTCCACTCCAGGTTAATTTTTATACAATCATGAAAGCTCTCATTTGTTTTTTCCTCAAGCAGGATGTACTATCTCAGTCCCATTATAAAAATTTTCCACAAACAGTCTCATGACACCTCACATTTTTCCTCGTCACTTAGCTATATGTGTTTAGGTCTTACCACTTCTGCCTGAACATTGAGATCTTAAAGAGATAGGACATATGTCAATCACGTTTATATCAATCACAGTAAGAGCATAACGATTTTTCTTAATTCATCGATAGATGTAGTTATAGTTTGTCTCCTAAAAGTTTCTGTACTGGGAGCTTGGTTCCCAGTGTAATGGTGTTGACAGATACTGGGACCTTTATGACATGGGGCCTAGAAGCATCATCCTTATTGATAGATTAATATCTTATGTGAAAGAGGGAGTTTTCAACGTCAAGAGAATAGGTAATTCCCATAAGAGTGAGCTGCTAGAAAAGTAAGACGGCTGTTTGCAGTTCTCCCTCGCTCTGCACTAAGCTGTGGACCTTCCCGCTTCTGTCAGCCAGATTGTGACATAGCACTGAAGGCAACTAGTTGCCAGCCCCATGCTCTTGGACTTTCCAGCCATCAAAATTGTGAAACAAAGAAATCTCTATTCTTTTTGTTTGTTTTTGTTCTTTTATATAGTGTATATTTTCTCATATTACAAAAGCAATTTAGTGAAAGAGCCATCCTGTTGATATTTGAATCATATGAATAACACAAACAACTATACATTTAAAAAAATTTTTCATGAGAGTAACAAAACAAAACAAAAAGGCAAGGTAAACAACAAAAATTTTTCTGTTCTTACAGGTGGACATTGAAATGGACCTAATTCAGTTTTCTTTTTAAAAGGCTTCAAAGACAAAAGGGAGCGTAAACCTAATTAAAATGAATTAAAAAATTGTTCACTAAACTACTGGTCTCCCCTCCATTTTATGTTTTCTGTTGTTTGAATGCAGGTTCTTTCACCTTGCTCTTTTCACTGGGCGAGGTGGTTCAGATTCATCAAAGTCATCATTGCTGTCAAATTGGTTTTCTTGCCCTGAAACTGTACTTTTCCTTTAGCAGACCCAGGCTGAGCAGCGTTATTTCCTTTTCCTTTAAATTTGTAACCTTTTGACTTCCGTGTGTTTAGGGATTCTCGCTGATCTTCTATGATATTTTTTTCAGTGCTGCTTTCTCTACCACTCCTTCTAGGACTTCCCAAGTGACTGCTTTGTTCCTTAATTGTAGATTACCATCATTTGCACCTTGGGCTTTTTCTAGAGTTTTCTTGTCTTTTTCTTCAAACAGAATTAGAATTGCACCCTCTTTTGCTCCTCTGATAAAGTTAATCCATTTTATTTCACCATGATTTGAGAAAAATATGTGCAAATCTTCTCTACAGGTCTGATCATCTAAAAATTTCAGCCAGAATCCAATCTTTTCTTCTAGAGATTTTATTTCAGCATCTTCTGCTAACTTCTGTTTTATTTTTTTTCCTGCTCCTGTTTAGCTCTTAATTTTGTTTCTACTTTACACTATCTTCTTTTTGCATTTTTTTTTCAAAGTAATCTTCCTTGAAAAGTATTAACGTCTCTGTGTCTTAAACTTCTGACCAGGAGTCTCTACCAACTTCTTTACAGATACAGTGTTTTCAAACATAGCAAATAGTGATCCCTTAAATGTTTTCTGCAATATTCTTCTCATCTGAATATTTAGTATTTCACCTTTATCTTCTAACCATTCTTTTATATCAAGGGTTGCATCAGTTGGGAAGCCTTTAATATAAACAGATCTGTTTTTAACATCATTTTGATACTCAGTCAGTCACTTCAGAGAAGGACTTGTTTGGAGACCTCCTGATTTTAGTTTTATCTCACTGATTTCCATGAGTTCTGCCTTGGATTTCCTCAGTGTTTCTACTATTACATTAACGTCTGTGGTTAGACAGTTTATCATATTGAATTTTACCATTATCTCCAAAAGTATCCGGCCTTCATCCAGTTTTATCTGTTCCTTTAAAAAGTTTTCCTGTGGCAAATCGAAGTCTCCAAAATAATAATCTGATGACAAATTTTGGCCTCCAAAGCAGCCATTTTTTCATTATCACCATTTTCAGCCATTGTGGCTATCTTTAGGGCCTGGTCCCACAGAGGCACCCAACAGGCTCACTAACAACCATGGCAACGCTTCCACTTCCCAGCGATACTCACTGGCCTAGTGCGCTCAAAGCAAAATCTCTATTTGCTGTAAATCACCAGTCTGAGGTATTTCTTTTTAACAGCACAATAACGCACTGGCAGACTTTTATAAAAAGGGATAAATAAGGTACAGACCTTGAATTCTCAATTGGTAAAGGACATTTTACCAGTTTGCATTGCAACAATATTGCTGATTAAAAAAAGAATGTCAAAATATCTAAGAATTACCACGACGTACATTTGTTGTTCTTGCTTCTCAGTGTATGGGTTTATTGGCTAATTCAGCAGAGGCTGGCTCCAGACTGCAGGGCAGGTCTGAGTTTTTGTGACCTAACTGATTCAGAGAAGGCAAAAAGCTAGGAAATAAATACACATAGCCTACTTTGGAAAAATTCTTAAAGTATGAGAATAGCACAGAGTAAGACTTTAGGATCAAGAATTCTATCTGCTGTGGTCACACAATTGTTAACTGTATAAAAAGAGGTAGAAAGATCTGAAAAAGAAAAATTACTTTTTCTCAAAAAAATTTTTCCACAAAGAAGTTGTTTTTAGTACTCACTTTCTAGGGTGAGCTATCTGTTGGAACTGTGTGCTGAGGAACACATCATGAGAACAGAGGCTATTGTTCACAGGCAAAAGAGAGAGCATTGGATGAGGTTCCTGGAGAGCTATTTGGTGCTACAGGCCAGCAGGTGCAGCATCTGTGGGAAGGCAGGGAGCCAGTGGGCCACTCTGTCATGTTCGATGCACACCCCACTCCTTGACAACCTATTTGATCTTTACTTTGAGATAATACACTACCTCCACTGAATTTAACTTCAATGTTAATGTTTTATGAAAATTGTCCTGCTAACTGTATTATTTGCTTAATAAGTGTTTTTGAATAAAGGACTATGCAAATGAATAGTTTCTTCTCTGCTCCTTTCCTTTCTCTTACTTTTCCTTCTTTCTTTTCCTTATTTATTACCAGCGTATCCCCTTAAAGGAATAGACTATCTGCAGGATTACTGTAAATACAGTAGAGTTACAAATTATTGGGTCATCAGAAAAGTCATGATAAGTTTTTTTTTATGTTTTTCTATACAAAAATATGTCATGAATTTTCTGATGACTCAATATTTATACATAAAAAGTGAAACAACTAATAATATAGAGAAAACAGGGCCAGTAACATAGAGCCATGGTTAAGTACTGTTCTTTGGGAGCCTAGATTCCACATGGTCAACTACAGTTCAAGTCCCCACCTCGTGACCTATAAAACACACCAGGCATATGTGCGTACATGCCCAAAATACTGACAAGAAGGAGAAATGGAAGAAAAACGATTGCGAAGTTACCATGCCCTGTTGGGAGATTCTTTCTTTCTCTCTGCTTCTCTCTGGTGACCATATATCCCCTTGGGCAATCAATATTAAAAATAAATCAATAAAAAGAGAGAGCAAAAAAAAAAAGCAAAAACAAAATGCTGAAAAAAACAAAAGCAGAATTGACTCAGCCTGTTTCATTGCCTTTGACTGTGCCCAGACAAGCTATTTGCATCTAGAACAACTCCAGGCTGGGTAGCATCAGCATATGGCTCCAGCCTTTAGTTAGCATGGCTCACTCGTCCAGATCAGTGTGTTCGGACACCCCTCCACAGCAGTAGCTGTCCTGGGGCTCCAGTGCAGCTTGTGAAAATGGAGCATTAGAGGCCACTGGCTTCAGCCTAGTCCTCTACTGCCACCTGTGAGCTGGAAGCAGCCAGCACAGTGTGTTAGACAGGCTGCTCCACTGCCCTGGACAACAGGCCAGGGGCACACCTGGAGGAATATTAGAAAGGGAAACTGGGTGGGTGACAGGGGCCAGAGAGAACAAGCTAATTATCTCCCTTGCCCCACAGAACTTTCCCTTGTGAGCAAATTCAAAGACATTTGATGATGAAGTGTAAAGGAAGGAGAATCACTGAAGGCCATCCCAGGGCTTCTGAAAGCCCAGTAAAGCAGCCCTGCATCTTGGATTAATTCACACAGTAGAGATATTTTGAGATTACTCACTAGTTCCAGCTAAATAGAAAGGGTGTCCTTAGGAGTGAAAGTAGTCTTTTCTCTACTTCATTGATTCTAACTGTATTTCGGTAGCATATGCAGCATGAACTTATAAAGTCCTGCTAAACAGAATTCCCATTTAACAGAAAAGGAAAATTGAGTGACAGAGAGTGTAAGTAATCTGGAAGTATCAGATCATCTGGATCAGGTAACTAAGACTGGAAGTAAACTCCCTAAGGAAAGTTGCACTTTGCAAATTGTATTGCTAGCTATTTTTGAATATATCAGTTTATTGTAAAATGAACATTATAATTATAGCATTTGTCAATGAAGTATTATTTCAGGAAAGTTCTAATTTCAAATATTCTATCATATGCTATATCAGACAATATGCTTTGATTTTGAGGTCAGAGGAACATGTTGGCTTTGTTAGTTACTCCATCCCAGAGACAGGTGGGACATATGCCTGTTGACATAATCCCGGGGCACAGCAAGAAACACAACCTCTGTGCTCACAGATGTTAAGGATGCCCAGGAAAGACTCTCACAGTCAGCAGAACACGCTCAGCCCATGATAAGATGTAGAAATGCAGCAATATAGACACAGTCAATAATAACAGATTCAAATAGTATTCTCATAGAATTCCTGAGAATGTGCTTTTGTTTGCTTTATATTGTTTCATTTTTTTCTAGAGATTGAGTAGCACTACATCACTTTTTAATATTACATGAAAATTTTTATATGAAAAGCAAAAGGTGCTAAGGGAATTCAGATATTCTTCCCTCTGTAATGGAGGCAGGATAAATATGCATTAAAAAATTCACTGAAAATAAGGCTAAGGTAAGGAATATACTAGAAGAACAAAGAAAGCCCATTGAATCAGCAAAGCATCTTAATATTGTGCATAATGTTTTGGTACCAGGTTACAAAGCATGATTTTTCACTCAGTCTGTGAAACACGAATACAGTCTCCCAACCTCTCTAGGATTTTGGTTTCTTGATTAGTAAAAGGAGGTTTATATCCCTCTACTTTAAATCTCATAAAATTATTATATCATCATCAATAGACTAGATGAAAACAACTTGTAAAGTGGAAAATATATTACAAATTGAAATTTTCTCATTTTGTAATAATATAAATAAGGAAACAGGAAAGCTCTATCTACTTAGAGAAGGTGGGATTTCAAGTTGCCCTTCGGAAGGAAAGCTTTCAAATGGCAATGAAGAGAACAGAAAGGTGCTAGGGGATTCCAAACATAAAGACCAGGGGCCCTCAGTGGATTTGACTGCGTGAAGGACCTGGCAATGTTGGAGGTAGTTGTGACAGCCGTGACTGGTAGGTAGTGTAACTGGCACCTACTGGGCCCAGGCCAGCAATGCCATCAATGTGCTCCAATATTAAGAACGGCACCCAAGATAAAGACTTTTTCAGCCCCAAATAACAGTGCTGAGAGTAAGAAACTCTATGACAGAGCAGGTCAGTTGAGTAACAGATCAGTAAAGAAGATTAAATTCAATTATGACTGACCATCACTATCTTTTCTAGTAACATTTCATTACCTTTTGCCATCACTATCTTTGCCAGTGGTATTTCGGAGCCCATTGAGGGTAGAACATGTGGGAGTTGAGATGACTTATCCCTTTGAGTTAGTTATGGTATTGCAATTTTCTATATTCCACAGAACAGGAGCAGAATAAGGGATGCCAAATATGGGGAGAAGAATGTAAGAACTAGTGTGTGATTCTCCATGCTCCCTGTCTTCTTTTCTGTGTGATATGAACAGGAATACCTTCCAGGTGCTGCAGGTATAGGATGGCAGAGTTTCCTGACTGGCATGAGAATGCCCCACTGGATCCTACCTGGCCATTGAATGAATATGTGTGATACTGAGCCAGTCCACACCTTCTCTGGACTCCAATCTCCATACACTTAAAAATTTAAAATAGCTGAATCTCCAAATTTCCTTAGAATTCAACATTCTATGAGTAAATTAATATTTGAAAATTTATCATAAAACACTCATTTTTTTTTGAACTTTTTACCTGAATGTTTGGAATTATGGAGATATGTTACTGGATTGGCGTTAAGCAACCAAATGCTTACATAACTTGGGACATTGGTCTCAGATTATATCTCAGGCTGCCCTGACATCTTATTGCTTACTGAGTAGTAACATCTCTTTAAATATTAGGAAAGTATGAAGGTTAAAAAAAGATCTTAACTGCTAACGAAAATGCAGGTGTGTAAGACTCATGTTTTTGGTTTGTATTACCCAGGTAATTGAAGAGCAACTTAACATAAAGAAACTAAATTCCAGAGTCTGTACAACTTTTCCAGAGTTGCTTGGTTTGCGAGTAATGTGCTGTAGCTTGTCCCTTGGCTCTGCTGTGCTATCTCGACACTGCATTACCTTGGTGACTTCATAGAACTGTATATTACTATCATCCATATTTCACCTTAGTTGTATTTTTATCTTGCTTCCATCTCAGTGTGCACTCAAAGAATGAGAGGACTAGAGTCCTCATTTTTCACTCCTTCCTGCATTGTTATCATTATTTTATACCTTAAAAAATTGTCAGAAGGTTCATGTACTGGCCAGAGAGAGACAGGAAGAGAGAGAGGAAGAGGAAAAGTGAGAAAGCACCCCCCTCCTGGGGGATAATCACATCACAATATCTTCTTTTCCTTTTGGGATTTGGGGTGCACATGCACCTGCACTTGGGATGTTTCTCAAGCTGCCAGTCCAAAATTTGAACTACAGAAGGTGGCCATATGGAATCTAGCCACCTTAACCATCATGCCACTGGTGGGCTCTATCATATCTTTGATGCCAAGGTAATTATCCATTAGCATACAATGGTAAGTAAGTCAGAGACTCTGTGTTCTATTTAAGCAGTTTTCTCAGTGGTAGCATTTTGTTAGCTTTTGTGCCATATCTTGATAAAGAAATTGATGTTAGGCAGTCACAAAACAGAACTGCTCCACAACCAGAAAGAGCCTTCATGTATTCTGTGATGGCCATACCCCCCCTTCTCTTCCACTCCTTCTCTCCTTAGTTCCTGGCACCATTAACCCATGTTTCAAAGACACATTTCTACAATTTTGTAATTTCAAGAATGTTATATAACTGGAATTATACAGTATGTACATTTTGGGATTGGCTTTTTTGCTCAGCATAATTCCCTGGAGGTTTATTTAAGTTATTAAGACCATCAATAATTTGTTTCTTTTTATTTATGAGTATTATTTTGTGGCATGGTTGTGCTGCAGTTTGTTTAACCACTCATCCATTAAAGAACATCTGTGTCATATCAAGTTTTTGTGTATTATGAATAAATCTGCTAGGAACATTCATACAGATTTTTATCTGAACATAAAAACTAAATTTCATTTATCTGCAGACACCCAAGAGTACACTGTTGTATCATATGATAATTATCTATCTATCTATTTATTTTACTGCCACAGGCACATACAATTACCCAGAAGAGACAGAGAGACAGAGAAAGACCAAGAAAGAAAAGGGAAAAAGCTTTCCCCTCTCCTGGATGAGGCATAGGTATGCCATACTCTCTTCTCTTCAATTTCTCCATACTGTCAGGATTTGGAAGCTGCATGCACATGCACCCAGTGTGTTTTTAAAGCTGTCAGGCAGGGATTCAAACTTTGACAGTTGTGGGATCCAACTTCCTTAACTACTAGGCTAAGGGTACAGCTCTACATATTTAGTTTTTCAAGAAAATACAAAACGTATTCTCTGAGAGACTGAACTATTTTACATCCTCACCAACAGTGTGTGAATAATCCAGTTTCTACACATACTTGCCAGTATTTGATGACATCATCACACACACACACACACACACACACACACACACAAACATACATACACACATCAGTTATTTAATTAGATTCTTCACAGGAAATGTAGAACACCAATTTGTGAGGAGAAATTCCATTTGTAAGGACAAACAAGAATTGCAGGTAGCCCTGGAATGGTCGTTATTTGTATTTTAGTCAATATAACATGAGTATAGTACTATCTAATAATTGTCATTTGTATTTCTGTAATGACTAATAATATAATAATATCAAACATTTTTTCATGTACTTATTTGCTCCCAAAATAGCTGTTGAAGATCTTTCATAATTTTCTAGTAGAATTTTTATTTTTTATATTAAGGTTTTGGTTTTTTGTTTATTTATTTATTTCATTTATATTCCAAAGATTAGTCCTTTGTCAAATATGTGGTGTGTAGATATTTTTATTTTGGTCTACACTTGTTTTTACTTGCTTTTTTACTCCCCCCCCCCCGAGAGAGATTTTAGCTATAAGGCATGTGCACTTGCCAGAGAAACAGAGACAAGGACCAGCAGTTAGCGTAATGGCTATGTCGCTGGACTCCTATGTAGTCGACAGTGTGATTTAAATTCACGCCGGGCACGTATCCGTGCATGTATCCATGCATGCCCAGGATCCTGAGAGGAGACTAGAGGAGAAGGAATTGCAGCGTAGCCATCCCCCCAGGGGGGTGATTTCTTGCTTTCTGTCTCTCTGTCTCCATCTTTCTGGTGAGCGCACATGCCCTATGGCAAAAATCATTCCAAAAAAAAAGAAAAGAAACAGAGAGATAGACAGTGAGGAATCAACCCCTCCCAGGGGGAATGGTCACACCAAAACCCTTTGTCCTCCATTCTCCTCTTGGGATTTTGAGCATGCACACACTTGCTCCCAGAGTGAGGTTTAAGCCACCAGGTCTGGGCATGAACTTACATTGACTACGTGGGAGTCCAATGACATAATCATTACACAATCTGCTGGTCCCTATACTTTCCTTTTTTTTTTTTTTTCTTTTTTTTGGAGAGGTTTTTGCTATAGGACGCATGCACTCACCAGAAAGACAAAGAGACAGAAAGCAAGAAATCACCACCACCACCACCCCCCAGTGGGGATTGCCACATTGCAAAACCTTCTCTTCCATTCTCCTCTTGGGATCTTAGGAACACATGCACATGTGCCCAGCGTAAGTTTAAGTCACTGACAGGGACTCGAACCACGGTCAACTACATGGGAGTTCAGTGACATAGCCATTACACTAATTGCTGATCCCCTTATACTTGCTTTTTAAAATACTCTTAACATGGTTTTTTACAGCTCAAAATTTTGGATTTTGATGAGATTCAAAATCTATTAATTTTTTATATTCATTTCTATTTTAATTTTTATTTCTTTTTTTTCTTTTTCTTTTTCTTTTTTTTTTTTTTGAGAGGTGTTTGCTATAGGGTGTGTGTGCTCACCAGAAAGACAGAGAAAGACAAAGAGACAGAAAGCAAGAAATCAAACCCCCCCCCCCCCGAAGAGATCGCAATCCCTTCTCTTCCATTCTCCTTTCAGGATCTTGGGCATGCACGTACATGTGCCCGGCATGAGTTTAAGTCACTGAGTCCAGGACTAGAACCATGGTCGACTACATGGGAGTCCAGCTACATAGCCATTACACCAATTGCTGGTCCCTATTTTTATTTTTTCTTATTTTTATATCCAATCACTGTTCTTTCTGTCTCTCTGAGAAAGAATAACAGATCTCATGTTCTTTCTCAATTAATATTAAATGTTGATACATTTGTGCTATGTTTCATATTTTCTCCTAAACAGTATTTATGTTCTTATATTTCGATCCTATGTTAACTTGCTTGTGAAGAAATAAATCCAGAGCAGTAAAGAAATACTACCATGAAATAGTACTATCTTTACAAGCTTGTCTTTCTTTGATGCTTTAATGCCATATTGAGAAAAAGTAACAAGCTTAGTAACAAGACTCTGCCTGCTGATGGGAACTGCATTGCTCTATCTCTTCCCTACCTGTGACACTTGGTATTTACATCAAGTGGTTGAGTCTGTCCCTTGCTTTCCCTGCCCCTGAGTGCCATTATTTTCTGTTGATTTCCCCTGCTACTGAGTGGATGTAGTTGGAGTTAAGCAAAGAGTATATATTAGATGAACTTTGTAAGAATTTCAAAACTTGTTTCAAAGACATAGCTGTCATCTTTGCTCATCTTGTGCTTAATTGAAACTCCTCTGCTATTTCCTCAAAACTCTGTGTTCCATTTCCACTTTCAAAGGCACACATAAAAATCAAGTTTCCCCACATCAGATAGACAAGATGACAACAAAGCTGCATGAATTTCATCATATAATCACAGGTCCCTGCATCTGAAAAACTTGACAAAGTTGGGACCAGCAGTTAGTGTAATAGCTATGTCGTTGGACTCCCACGTTGTGGACCATGGTTTGAATCCCGGACCCAGCAGCTTAAACTCATGCTGGGCACGTGTGCATATGTGCCCAAGATTCCGAGAACAGAATAGAGGAGAAGGGATTGTGGCATGGCCATCCCCCCTGGGGGATGATTTCTCTCTTTTTGTCTCTCTGTCTCTGTCTTTCTGGTGAGCACATGAGCCCTATAGCAAAAACCTCTCAAAAAAAAAAAAAAACAACTCAACAAACAAAGTCATCCCAAGCTTTAAGTTCTAGGAACTTAGATTTCTTATTCTTTCTTGTAATTCTTCCCTTTTAATGAAAAAGATTTTCTCTAACATTCCTTACATTACATCCTGCCAATGCCTTATTAATATTGATTTTTTTGAAAAATGAGTGTGTGATCTGTTTCCCCTGATTCTTCCTTTGTGACATAAATGTTTATGCAAACATATTTTGGTCCTTGTACCTGGTGATAATGTTAGAAAATTTTGACTTTTCTTACAGTCAGGTTATCTGGTTTAGGGACCTGATGTTTCTCTCAGATAAGGACACTCTAAGAGATAGCCTCATGCAGCTTTTATCAGACAATCTGAGTGTTTGAAACTGTATCCTGGAAATTGTGCAGGATATTGAAGTTTTTGCTGCTCTTTTTGGGTCCTAACCCTATACTTATCTTCATGTCATAAATTTATTCTTTATTACGTGTTCCTTTTGATTAGATGCTACAGGCAAACTTCTCTAAAGGTAAGTCTTTACAATGTCTTAAAAGTGAACTTCTTTTCAATATAAACCAGGACAACATATTTTAGTGACAAGTAACATCTGACATTTATCACTGGAATAATGAAACCCATTATAAATTTATGGGACAATTCTCTCTAATCACAGGTAATGAAGGCTTAGAAACATAACAAAAAATTCTTTTAGATCCTATCCATGCTAGACAATTGTCTTAGTATTACAGAAAGATACTTTCAAGGTTATTATATTTATTATCTTGATTTTTAAGTAGGAGATTGAGAATAGTATTAGTGAGTGCTTTAGAGATTTTGTAAGGAGCACATACCAGGGTACAGCAGCCTTCATGAATCCACCTATAGCAATCTAGTTTTATAACCTGTGTCTTTAAAGTTAAGGAGGTTGCAAGGCAAATGATGTGTGTGTGCACATGTTCACCTGTCCACACTCTCATGTGACTAAGATTAAACATGTCAATAGAAAAAAGGGCTTCACCATATATATTTTCCCATAAAAATATTATTTTAGAGATTTTATACTTGAAAGACAATTATTGGATTATCCATCTTAAAACTTTTTATTTTACAAATAAGGAAATTAGGCATAGATTGGCTAAATTGCATTGCTAAAGTCACACCATCTATTTAAAGCAGAATTATATGAAGAAATTACCAAATATTGATAGGTTTTTCTGCCTAGACTTTTGATTTTTACTCTTAAAACAGCTGTTCTAGATCAGAATGATGTTTCGTTTTTGTTTCTGCTTTTGTTCTTTTTGCTTTTGCTATAAGGCACATATACTTACTAGAAAGAGACAAGAGAGAAGGGAAGTGAGAAATCATCTCTAACAGGGATGGCCTTGCTTCAGTCCCTTCACCTCCAGTCTCCTATCAGGATATTGGGCGTGCACACGCATACACACACACACACACACACACACACACACACACACACACCTGGTGATTTTCTACTGGGCAGGACTTGAGCTCCTTAGCTGTTCTTACAGAACACAATACCTTAACCTTCATGCAACCTGTTGGACTCCAGAATGAAATTAAAGAAAGAATAAGGAGGAAGAAAGAAAGGGAGAGAAGAGAAGAAGAAAGAAAAAAAAAAAAAAAAAAAAAAAGAAAGAAAAAGAAGAGAAGAGAAGAGAAGAGAAGAGAAGAGAAGAGAAGAGAAGAGAAGAAAAGATCTTTCATGTTTATCTTTGCCTATAATTACCAAGCTTATCAGCATAGTATAAAGCCAGCCATAGCATCCTGTCTGTTTACCTTCTGTGGCCACAGTTCTCATTGTTCACCAACTCTATTTACATACTTTTCACATTTTGAATGAGGATTGCTGAATTTTGCCACTCTCAACATATTGAACTAGACATTGTCTGGGAACAGGAGCATCTTTGTACACTGTAGGAGGATTAGTGGTGTCCCTAGCACCTATTTGCTATATAAAAGTAGCAGCCCTATACCCACCACCCTGCTGTGACAACAAAAATTATTTCCAGAGGTTGCAGTGCCACTGAGGGTCAAGTGGGCCCCCCTCTACCATATTAGAAATATATCTTTGGCATAAAGAACTATGGGATGAAAATAATTTAAAATGTTCAGGTCCCCAGACATTGATTTACAGTACCTTAATATTTATTCTCTTTCTGAACAGAACACTTTAACTGCCTACCTGTTAAAAACAACTCATATTTCAAGATTCACACTACTACTACTGACCTCCTTCATGAAGTTTCTTTCACCACCAGTTCTTCATTCAATACCTTTCTTTCCCTTTTCTGAGGCACCAAATTACCTTCTGTAATTTTCTAGAAAATAATTTTTGACACTTTATTTCAGCAGTCTTCAACCTTTTTGGCATCAGTGACCAGTTTTGTGAAAGATAGTCTTTCTACGGGAAGTGGACCATAGTTTAGGGTTTATTGAAGCATATTATATTTACTGTGCACTTTATTGTTACATATAATGAAATAATTATACCACTCCATAATGTGGAATCAGTGAAAATCCCAAGCTTGTTTTCTTGCAACTAGACAGTTCCATTTGGGGGCACCTATGGGAACCTAATGCCACTGCTGACATGAGGAGTAACTGTAAATGAAGATGAAGCTTTGTTCACTTGCCTGCTGCTCACCTCTAGCTGTAGCTTCTTTCTTAACAGGCCACAAATATTGTACTCACTAGTAATCATGTACATCACATTTGTTATTGTTGTCATTGCTGTTATAGGGCGCATGTGTTTCCAGAGAGGGAAAGTGAGAAATCCACTTTATTCTTCTCCTGGGATTTTTAGGTATGCATGCACGCATGTCTGGCATGATTTTCAAGCTGCCAGATCTAGAACTTGAGCCATGATCAGCGATGTGGGAGTCCAGCACCTTAATCACTACGCCACCTGTTGGTCCCCATGCATCACACTTTCAAACTCTAAATAGGTGGAAGGTAGAGACCATTCAGATTTATTTGTGATACCCCAGCCAGTGCTTTCCATATATATGGATTTTAAAGCATTTTCTTTCAGTGAGGGAGTGAAAGAATAGTTATATTAATGGAATAAGGCTGCTAGTGGACAAACATTCCATGTAGCTCATTAGACATGTATAAATCTAGGTTCTATTAGCAAAGTATTAATATGTTTACCAAATAATCAACCAAATCAGAACCTAAGAGGGAATACAAAAATCATGCATGACAGCTTGATAAAAACAACTGGAAAAAAAGTTTCTCTTATGCTGAGAAAGCATCGTACTTACATTCTTTTCTATTTGAACTCATCTGGGCACATCTCCCATATGCACACTTAAGTACTGGTCAAGAAAGATTTGTGAATGCTATCATCTAAGCAGGGCATGCAAGCGCTTTTCCAGGAGTTTTCAGAAAAAGAAAAGCATACATGTCAAGGAGCACACACCGCATCCCTTCTGCACTAAAAGGCAAGGAGAGGCTCAATATGTAGTATAGTCCTATCGCTAATTGAATCCTTCACTTGCTTTGATTGACCTAACCCAAACTCTATCCCAGTAACCTAGGAGTAGTTTTCAGTACTTTGATAAATGCTTAGTTCTTACTGATTATATCTATTTTATTAGGATATTTGTGGTATCTAAGGTTGCAAATCCCTTATCTATTTTTTCACTTTGCAACTAGTACGTATTAAGTTTCATCAAATGTTGGCCTTAAGAATCTCCCACAAGTCAGGGGCTGGCAGGTAGTGTGGTAGGTAAGAGCCCTGGAATCCCACATGGTCAACTGTGGTTTGAGTCTGGGACCTGGTGGCTTGCTTGCTTTCTCTCTCTCTCTCTTTCTCTCTCTCTCTTTCTCTCTAACCCTCTCTGGTCAAATTAAAATAAATGAATAAATAAAGTTAAATAAAATAACTCTTTTTAAAAAGAATATACCACAAGTCAACCTTAAAAATTAATGATTAGGCACACATTTTTAAGGCTGAGCCATGGTGGATGCTTCGAGGGCAGTGGATCCCCAGCTTGTGAGCCCCACGCTACCTCTCAGGGGAGTCTGAGCTGTCTATGCAGCTTTCTCCCTTTGTCTCATAACCGTGTCCACCAATGGGAATGCTAATTCACCAGTTGCCCGTCTTAACAGATTCAAGAACAAGGGAAAAGCCAGTACAAAAATGAGGCAGCAAAGAATAGAAGTTAATGTGGAGCTGAGGAAAGCTCAGAAGGATGACCAGATGCTGAAAAGGAGAAATGTAAGCTCATTTCCCGATGACGCTACTTCTCCACTGCAGGAAAAACGCAACAACCAGGGCACTGTAAATTGGCCCGTTGGTGACATTGTCAAAGGCATTAATGGCAACAATTTGGAAAGCCAGCTCCAGGCTACTCAAGCTGTTAGGAAGCTACTTTCTAGGGAAAAACAACCCCCCCGTAGACAGCATCATCCAGGCTGGGTTGATTATAGTCCCATCCAGTTTGAATCTGCATGGGCAGTCACTAACATTGCTTCTGGGACGTCAGAACTGACCAATGCTGTGGTGGACGGAGGTGCTATCCGTGTTCATTTCTCTTTTGACCTCTCCCCACACGCACATCAGTGAACAAGCTGTGTGGGCTCTAGGGAACATCGCAGGGGATGGTTCAGTTTTCTGGGACCTGGTTATCAAGTATGGAGCAGTTGACCCGCTGTTGGCTCTCCTTGCAGTTCCTGATATGTCATC
>NW_006159800.1:668636-686723 GCF_000334495.1 Tupaia belangeri chinensis | reverse complement strand
AGAGAAGAGAAGAGAAGAGAAGAGAAGAGAAGAAAAGATCTTTCATGTTTATCTTTGCCTATAATTACCAAGCTTATCAGCATAGTATAAAGCCAGCCATAGCATCCTGTCTGTTTACCTTCTGTGGCCACAGTTCTCATTGTTCACCAACTCTATTTACATACTTTTCACATTTTGAATGAGGATTGCTGAATTTTGCCACTCTCAACATATTGAACTAGACATTGTCTGGGAACAGGAGCATCTTTGTACACTGTAGGAGGATTAGTGGTGTCCCTAGCACCTATTTGCTATATAAAAGTAGCAGCCCTATACCCACCACCCTGCTGTGACAACAAAAATTATTTCCAGAGGTTGCAGTGCCACTGAGGGTCAAGTGGGCCCCCCTCTACCATATTAGAAATATATCTTTGGCATAAAGAACTATGGGATGAAAATAATTTAAAATGTTCAGGTCCCCAGACATTGATTTACAGTACCTTAATATTTATTCTCTTTCTGAACAGAACACTTTAACTGCCTACCTGTTAAAAACAACTCATATTTCAAGATTCACACTACTACTACTGACCTCCTTCATGAAGTTTCTTTCACCACCAGTTCTTCATTCAATACCTTTCTTTCCCTTTTCTGAGGCACCAAATTACCTTCTGTAATTTTCTAGAAAATAATTTTTGACACTTTATTTCAGCAGTCTTCAACCTTTTTGGCATCAGTGACCAGTTTTGTGAAAGACAGTCTTTCTACAGGAAGTGGACCATAGTTTAGGGTTTATTGAAGCATATTATATTTACTGTGCACTTTATTGTTACATATAATGAAATAATTATACCACTCCATAATGTGGAATCAGTGAAAATCCCAAGCTTGTTTTCTTGCAACTAGACAGTTCCATTTGGGGGCACCTATGGGAACCTAATGCCACTGCTGACATGAGGAGTAACTGTAAATGAAGATGAAGCTTTGTTCACTTGCCTGCTGCTCACCTCTAGCTGTAGCTTCTTTCTTAACAGGCCACAAATATTGTACTCACTAGTAATCATGTACATCACATTTGTTATTGTTGTCATTGCTGTTATAGGGCGCATGTGTTTCCAGAGAGGGAAAGTGAGAAATCCACTTTATTCTTCTCCTGGGATTTTTAGGTATGCATGCACGCATGTCTGGCATGATTTTCAAGCTGCCAGATCTAGAACTTGAGCCATGATCAGCGATGTGGGAGTCCAGCACCTTAATCACTACGCCACCTGTTGGTCCCCATGCATCACACTTTCAAACTCTAAATAGGTGGAAGGTAGAGACCATTCAGATTTATTTGTGATATCCCAGCCAGTGCTTTCCATATATATGGATTTTAAAGCATTTTCTTTCAGTGAGGGAGTGAAAGAATAGTTATATTAATGGAATAAGGCTGCTAGTGGACAAACATTCCATGTAGCTCATTAGACATGTATAAATCTAGGTTCTATTAGCAAAGTATTAATATGTTTACCAAATAATCAACCAAATCAGAACCTAAGAGGGAATACAAAAATCATGCATGACAGCTTGATAAAAACAACTGGAAAAAAAGTTTCTCTTATGCTGAGAAAGCATCGTACTTACATTCTTTTCTATTTGAACTCATCTGGGCACATCTCCCATATGCACACTTAAGTACTGGTCAAGAAAGATTTGTGAATGCTATCATCTAAGCAGGGCATGCAAGCGCTTTTCCAGGAGTTTTCAGAAAAAGAAAAGCATACATGTCAAGGAGCACACACCGCATCCCTTCTGCACTAAAAGGCAAGGAGAGGCTCAATATGTAGTATAGTCCTATCGCTAATTGAATCCTTCACTTGCTTTGATTGACCTAACCCAAACTCTATCCCAGTAACCTAGGAGTAGTTTTCAGTACTTTGATAAATGCTTAGTTCTTACTGATTATATCTATTTTATTAGGATATTTGTGGTATCTAAGGTTGCAAATCCCTTATCTATTTTTTCACTTTGCAACTAGTACGTATTAAGTTTCATCAAATGTTGGCCTTAAGAATCTCCCACAAGTCAGGGGCTGGCAGGTAGTGTGGTAGGTAAGAGCCCTGGAATCCCACATGGTCAACTGTGGTTTGAGTCTGGGACCTGGTGGCTTGCTTGCTTTCTCTCTCTCTCTCTTTCTCTCTCTCTCTTTCTCTCTAACCCTCTCTGGTCAAATTAAAATAAATGAATAAATAAAGTTAAATAAAATAACTCTTTTTAAAAAGAATATACCACAAGTCAACCTTAAAAATTAATGATTAGGCACACATTTTTAAGGCTGAGCCATGGTGGATGCTTCGAGGGCAGTGGATCCCCAGCTTGTGAGCCCCACGCTACCTCTCAGGGGAGTCTGAGCTGTCTATGCAGCTTTCTCCCTTTGTCTCATAACCGTGTCCACCAATGGGAATGCTAATTCACCAGTTGCCCGTCTTAACAGATTCAAGAACAAGGGAAAAGCCAGTACAAAAATGAGGCAGCAAAGAATAGAAGTTAATGTGGAGCTGAGGAAAGCTCAGAAGGATGACCAGATGCTGAAAAGGAGAAATGTAAGCTCATTTCCCGATGACGCTACTTCTCCACTGCAGGAAAAACGCAACAACCAGGGCACTGTAAATTGGCCCGTTGGTGACATTGTCAAAGGCATTAATGGCAACAATTTGGAAAGCCAGCTCCAGGCTACTCAAGCTGTTAGGAAGCTACTTTCTAGGGAAAAACAACCCCCCCGTAGACCCCCCCCGTAGACAGCATCATCCGGGCTGGGTTGATTGTAGTCCCATCCAGTTTGAATCTGCACGGGCAGTCACTAACATTGCTTCTGGGATGTCAGAACTGACCAATGCTGTGGTGGACGGAGGTGCTATCCATGTTCATTTCTCTGTTGGCCTCTCCCCACACGCACATCAGTGAACAAGCTGTGCGGGCTCTAGGGAACATCGCAGGTGATGGTTCAGTTTTCTGGGACCTGGTTATCAAGTATGGAGCAGTTGACCCACTGTTGGCTCTCCTTGCAGTTCCTGATATGTCATCATTAGCATGTGGTTACTTACATAATCTTACTTGGACACTTTCAAACCTCTGCTACAACAAGAATCCTGCCTCCTCGCTAGATGCTGTTGAGCAGATTCTTCCTACTTTAGTTCGTCTTCTACATCTCGATGATCCAGAAGTATTAGCAGATGCCTGCTGGGTTAGTTCCTACCTTACTTATGGAACAAATGAATGAATTAAAATAGTTGTGAAAATAGGAGTTATTCTCCAACTTGTGAAGGTTCTTGGAGCTACTAAATTGTCCATTGTGACTCCTGCCCTAAGAACCATAGGTAATATTGTGACTAGGACAGATGATCAGACCCAGGTTGTGATAGATGCTAGAGCACTCGCCATCTTCCCCAGCCTGCTAACTAACTCCAAAACAAATATTCAGAAGGAAGCTACGTGGACCATGTCCCACATCGCCGCTGGTCAGCAGCACCAGATCCAGCAGGTTGTGAATCACGGGTTAGTCCCGTTTCTTGTTGGCATGCTCTCCAAGGCTGACTTTAAGACACAGAAGGAGGCTGTGTGGGCTGTGACCAGCTACCAAAGTGGCAGGACAGTGGAGCAGATTGTATACCTCATTCACTGTGGCATCATAGAACCGCTTATGAACCTCTTAACTGTGAAAGATACCAAAATTATTCTGGTTATCTTGGATGCCATTTCAAATATCTTTCAGGCTGCTGAGAAGCTAGGAGAAACTAAGAAAGTTAGTATAATGATCAAATACTGTGGAGGCCTGGATAAAATTGAAGCTCTACAAAACCATGAAAACAAATCTGTGTACAGGGCTTCATAAAACTTGATTGAAAAGTATTTCTCTGTAGAGGAAGAGGAAGATCAGAACATTGTGCCTGAAACTCTCTGATGGCTACACCCTCCAAGTGCAGGATGGGACTAAGGGCCTTTAACTTCTAGACTGCACAGCTGAGGCGCAGAGGGGTTTGTTGTGTGCTGTGTTTGGTATAAGTGTCTTACTGTTTCTCTACCAAGGACTCTTTTTAAATATGGTTGTTGTAGCACTTTTTACAACGAAACTATACTTGAACAGTTCCAAACTGTACATATTGTATGAAGCTTGTCCTCCAAATGGGCTTCTTATTTCTATGTGGAATTTCATACTTTGCAATGTCCTGTAAACAAAATTAAATTCCACCCTTTTCTTTAAAAAAAAAAAAAAACTAATGATTAAATATAGAGATAAACTATAATTAAGGTGAGAATTTTTAGCTGACGACTGATGTACATGCAAGAAAATTCCTTTCAATTTTTCTATGGAAATAAAGAAGAAATATGGTTACTTTTTATAAATACATTTTAAAAATACAAACACTGCACTATCCTCCAGACTTTCCATATTTTGACATTTATAGCGATCAACTAACTTTTTTATTGTATTTTTGATACAATAAAAAAGAGGGATTCAAGTAGTGGACCCAGAGGATTTATCTAGCTTTTGTCTACATGCTGAAGGATATGGTAATATATACTATATATATATATATATAATTTACACATGCAGAAAGTTTAGGTGAGTAAAATAAAAGCATTAAAATATACCAATAGAGGAACTAGTACTTGGCATAATGGCTGTATTGCTGGACTCCCATGTAGTCAACCACAGTTTGGGTCCTGGACTCGGTGGCTTTAACTCACACCAGGCACATGTGTATGCATGCCCAGAACCCTGAGATGAGAATGGAGAAGGGATTGCAACATGGCCATCCTCCCTGTGGGGTGATTTTTCACTTTCTGTCTCTCTGTCTCTCTCTGTCTTCCTGGCGAGTGCACGCATACTATAGCAAAAAACTCCTATACATACATATATGTATATGTGTGTGTGTGTGTGTGTGTGTATTCTGATAGAATCAATATTTGTTACAGAGGAAAAATCTTTGAGTTTCTTGAAGGAAAGAAGTTCAGTAAATGTAATGTATTATTTTACTAACCCTGGTAACATTAAATTCCCATATTATGCAATATTTGCTATTCAAAAATTCAGTGATTGATGTCTTTACAGTGTCTGTAAATGACTGTTATTTCAGAGGCGATTCTCAGTCCTTTGTCTGTGTTCATCACAGTAATGCATTATGGGTCCCAAGCATGCAAATCATTATTATTCTCTTTGTTCTGAATTTGTATAGTACTTTCTTTCTGTGAATACTCTACTCTTAAACTCTGTGATTCTCACAAGAATATTCTGACCTGGATAATGTAATGGCTCAGTATTCTACGAAAGCATACATACAGAGAGTTCATGGAGCTGCCTCCCTAAAGTTCAATCTTAGCTAGCTGAAAACAGAAACATATTTTGTACATATGAGCTAAGCAAAGTATGAGTCACCAAATGTGATCTATGCCTGCAATCTGGACCGCTTTATAGTAGTCTATTTAAATTCATTGCATAGGCATTAATTGCTACTTTAATAAATTTGAAGGAAGGCAAAAAGTAAAGAAGGTCATCTCAGCCTTTAAATATCTATCAATGGGAGGGGCCAGCAGGTGGTATGGTGGTTAAAGGTGCTGGATTCCCTTTAACCACCTTATGGCTGACTGCAGTTCAAGTCCCAGACCTGGAGGCATGCTTCCTTGCTTTCCCTCTCGCTCTCTCTGTCTGTCTGTCTTTTTCTGGTCACATAAATAATAATAATAACAAGTGGAACTGATTAAATAAATAAATAAATAAATATTTTTTTAAAAAAATAGCTACCAGTGGACCAGCCAGGTTGTGTACTGGTTGAGGATGCTGGATCCCACATAGTTCCAGTCCCAGACCTGGCTTGTAAAATATGCCAGATGCACGTGAGTGGTTGACCAAAATGATGAAAGGAAAATGGAAAAGAAGACACTGTGGCTAGGCCATTCCCCCACGGGGTGATTTATCACTTTCTCTCTCTCTCCCCTTTTCTGTTTCTCTCTCTCTGGTGTACAAAGATGCCCTATATTTTTTTTAAAAAAATAGCTACCAACATTTGTAAAATAATGGAGACTATATCAACTTGTTATAAATCACAAGATATATTCCAAAAAGTACAGTCTTGAGGATTCTGTAGGCAAGTCACTTCTGAGAGTGTATTTCAGAGTTCTCGAATTTGCTTCACAAGATGCTTTAAAAATATCTCTTGGCTACCTGTTCAGAGATATTTATTTTAACCTACTGATGCCAGGTCAAATGTAGTATAAGGACACAAAATAATCTTGGGACCAGCAGTTAGCTTAATGGCTATGTCGCTGGACTCCCACGTAGTCGACCACAGTTCGAGTCCCGGACCCAGTGGCTTAAACTCACGCCGGGCACGTGTGCGTGTGTGCCCAAGATCCCGAGAGGAGAAAGGAGGAGAAGGGATTGTGGCATGGTCATCCCCCCTGGGGGGTGATTTATTGCTTTCTGTCTCTCTGTCTCTCTGTCTCTCTCTGTCTAGCAAGAACCTCTCCCAAAAAAGAAAAAGAATACAAAATAATCTACTAAAATATCAACTGGTATAAAATAATTAGCTATATTTTGAGCAGATCTGATTGAAGTCATAGGTAGAATTAGCACTACTAACCTGGAATAGTGGGGGAAAACACATGTATTTTCTCTCCCAGGACTTGAGACTTACAGACGGAAGAAAGAAATTGCAAATGAAATTATTTTAAAAGGACTATGAAATCTTAAGGCTGCCAGAATCTTAGAGACCACTAGAAACATTTTCCTTGCTGATAGAGAAACAGAGGTTTGAAGTGTAGAAAGACTTGCTCCAGGTGCGGCCATCAATAGTGGCAATCTCAGGATGCTCATCAAAGTCTCATTTCAGCTTAGCAGTAGAATGTTTTAAGTTTTTGAGAGAAATAGACAAAAAAGTTTTAATCTGAAATTTTAATTAAACTGAAGAAATACAAAATTAAATGTCGGAGTCATTTTCAAATACACTGCAAACAAACAAACAAACAAAAAATGCACTCATGTGCCAAAAATAATGTTTCAGTTAATGATGGGCCATATATATATAGTGATAGAGCCATAAAATTATAATGGAACTGAAAATTTTTTATCACCCAGTAAGGTCATAGCTGCATTTTTTGTTGTTGTTTTGTTCTAAGATGTGTCTGCTCACCAGAGAGAGACAGAAAGAGGAATCAGCCCCTGGAGGCCATGCTTCAATCCCTTCTCCCCATTCCTATCTAGGGATTTTGAGCATGCATGCACAAGTACCTGGTATGATTTTCAAGCCTCCAGGTTCAGAATTTGAATGACGTAGTTGGCCATGTGGTATTCGGAGTCTGAACCACACCACCTGCTAGCCCAGGTCATAGCTCTCTTAATGTCATAGCACAACACTGCTGTTTGAAGTGATACTGGTGTTAACAAATCTACTGCCCTGCAAGTAGTATGGAAGTATAGCACGTATGATTATATTCGGGACATAATATCTGAAAATAAATGACTAACCAATATGTTAGTGATTTATATAATTTGAGAGCTTAATTCTTTTCATTATTTTTTGAGAGTATACTCCTTCTACTTTTAAGCAAATAAAAAAAAATGTTTAGTGGAAAATGACGGACCATATTACCCTGGCAACAACCTCATCCACCTCATGTTTACCCCATCTGATGATTGCATAATTTTCTCTTGTATTGATTTAATCTCATTGTTTTGTTCATGATAGTTCTTCCAGTGTGACAAGCTATGGAGGTGGGAGACAGTGATACTGCTCATCTTGAACCTGTGTTGATCTAGCTTTTAACAAAAATGAAAAAAAAAAAAGGAAAAAAATACCTAATTTAAAAATAGAAGTGCACAGATAAGACTATAAAGAAGGAAAATATTTTGTACAGCTGTACGATGTGGTTTTGTTTTAAGGTAAATGTTATAGTAAGAGTCAGAAAGGGGAACTGGCAGGTGTTATGATGGTTAAGGGCACTAGACTCCCACATGGACAACCATGGTTTGAGTCCCAGACCTGGTGGCTTACTTTCTCATTTTCCCTCTCTTTCTCTCTTTCTCACTCTGTCCCTCTCTGGTCAAATAAAAAATAAATAAATGAACAATTAAATAAATATAAAGTTTGATAAAATAATTCTTTAAAAATATTAAAAATATATTTAAAAGAAAAATAAAGGTTCAGCTGTGGTAGCATAGACTGTAGGGTATTGCTACATGATGCTGGAGCCACAGAGAAGGCCTAGGGTCTAATGCTGTACCTATCTATACAAACCGGGTTGAGCAGCATGCAGTCTAAAAGTCCTCCTTCTTTCTCCTACTTTCCCTCTCATAAAAGTGAAAATTAATTAAAAGTTTACAAAGTAGGCCAGCAACGTGCATGGTGGTTAGGTGTTGGACTCCAACATGTCTGACCATGGTAAAAGTCACAGACCTGGCAGCTTGCTTTTTCATTTTCCCTTTCTCTCTGGTCTAATTTTAAATAATAATAATAACAAATAAAATGAAATGAATAATACTTTTTAAAAGGTTTATAAAGTGGGGCTAGCAGGTGAAGTTGTGGTTAAGGCACTGAACTCTGACATGTTTGACCATAGTTCAAGTCCTAGACCTGGTGGTTTGAAACTCACACCAAGCAAAAGTGTGTGCATGCCCAAAATTCCAAAAGGAGACCAAATATCCCCTGAGGGGATATTTCTTGCTTTCTCACTCTTTCTCTCTGTCTCTTCTGCAAGTGCACATGCTCTAGAGCAAAAATCTCTCTAAAAAGAAAAAGGTTTATAAAGTAAAAATTTATAGTAAGCTAAGGTTAGTTTATTACTGAAGAAGAGAAATTTATATATGTATTATAGCCTAACTATACAGTGTTTATAAGTCTACAGTGGTTTACATAATGCCCTAAGCTTCACATTCATACTTCACTAACTCACTGACAGCAACTTCCTAACCTGCAAGTACCATTTATGTTAAGTGTCCCATACAGGTGTATCATTTTATATATCATATGCCCGTGTATTACTGCACCCTTTCTATGTTTAGATACAAAAATTCTTACTGTTGTGTTACATGCAATGCAGTAACATGCTGTAGCTATTTGCAGCTTAAGAGCAATAGACTACACATGTAGGCTCAGTGTGCAGTAGGATATACCATCTACGTTTTTGAAGTACACTCTACAATTTCTCCTAGTGATGAAATTGCCTAATGACCCATTTTTCAGAACATATCCCACCATTAAGCAACACATGGCTACTATAAACTCCTGTATAAGGGCCAATTAAAGGAGAAAGTAAGTGAAGTAAAGTGGAAAATCTTTAGAGAAAGCAGATATAAAAGAGAAGTAGAAAAAAGGGGGGTGGGGGGAGATGAGAGTTTAAAAAGTGAGCTAATGTGAAAGAAAGAGAAACATGAAGGCAGGGATGGGTCATGATGCACAGGAACATAGGGTGGAAAGAAAACTGGTGGTTTAGTCACTTTATCTTCTGCTGAACTTTTTTCTGAATGTTTCTGCCCATCATTATGACAGGTCTTTTTATGCTCATATACATTTAACTAATACCAAGAGATTTCTAAACACACTATTCTTACCTTTTTAGACACTACTCTGAACAAATCCAACATGAGGGAAGTTTCTCTCCATTTTTAGAAACAGGCATTAGAGGCCTATTTTTCTAAGGGCTTGATAAATTGAAGCCAGGTATCCTCTCTGGCCAAAGATTTTCCTCTACTAATTCATACAATCCACTGTGTTTGCTAATTGTTTTAGGCCATTTTACTATCCTGGATTTATCTCTATCTTTAAGATGTTCTGTCAGCAATTTAAAAAAGTCAGCAATGTTCACACTGCTCATTTCTAAAAAGATTGAAAAAAAGTTCTGCAGAGGATGGTTCAATTATTACTCTACAAGCTCTTCAAGGAAAATATTCAGTAATTATTTTTAGTAATCCAAAGATCTGAGGTTAAGATACATACTCATAATTTTTTTTTAAAGTTTAATCATACATTTCTTTCATGAGAAAGAGACTCACTCCTGCTAGGGTCTTCTCACTGTAATACACCCCCAGTCTCAGCTGATCCTAGTCACAAGCATATACCTGTGTGCCCAAGGTGATCATGGTGTCTCGGGACATGAACACGTGACCTTTGCCATATAGGTTCAGTTACAATACCACTGCATTACTGTTTGCCCCACAATTTTAGTTAAATAAGTTAATGAGATGGGACCAGCAGTTAGCGTAATGGCTATGTCGCTGGACTCCCATGTAGTCGACCTGGACCTGGTGGCTTAAAACTCACGCTGGGTGTATGTGCGTGCGTGCACAAGATCCCAAGAGGAGAATGGAGGAGAAGGGGGATGGCAGCATGGCCATCCCCCCTGGGGGTGATTTCTCGCTTTCTGTCTCTCTCTGTCTGTCTGGCGAATGCACGCACCCTGTAGTGAAAATCTCTCAAAAAAAAAAAAAAAAAAGAATAAGTTAATGAGAAAAAAAGATGTCATTTTTTAAAAAACATTTTAGATAATTCTGAACATATAGAGATAGTCAATATATATTTACAAAATATTATTTATTTTGTTGTGTTTTGATATCAATAGGGAATATATCTCAATGGAGAGGTTTCTATCCAGTTTCTCTTAAGAGAAATGTTGAAATTTTAAGTCAGTTCATGCATCTATTTTGGCACCCTTATTGAAACAACAAGAAGTTTCTAGTTAGCCTGTTTTAGTAAAGTAAAAACTTCGGTGTATAAAGTTGCTTATCAGCATATCATGAACATGTAACAAAAGCTTTAGAAATTTAAAACCCTCTGGATAACAAGAATCACAGGCAAAAATCTACAATATTTTCAACACTTATTTATAATAAAACTGAATTTCTTTGCCTGAAAATCTCACTTTAAACTTAACGTTTCGGGATCATTACAGTGCATTAACTTTTGTTTCTCTCTAATTGGAAAATTCACATTGTATGAGGAGAAAATTGAGTCTGAGGATTATATTTTTTCCGAGATGGGCTTTGATCAGATGCGATTGAGTATGTGGTCCACAGTGTTATTGCAAACCATGTGAATTCATAGCCATATATGATCCACTTCCCTTAACCACTGTGTTTTGGTATTGTGAGAATGTCCAAGTACGTTTTCATTGAATAGGGAATTTTCGTTTGTGAGTAAACGTGAAAGAAATAGCTTGCTTCATCACCAAGAAATTATTCATCCCTAAAGAGAAGATTTATATTCAATTGCATCATCTCAATGAAATGCGTAAATGACCAGCTTCTTAGGCTGGGTTGTGGAAAACTTAGAATCAAAACTGTTATCCACATATAGAAGTAGAATAAATATATAGTTTTAAACTCATCCTAATGTCACTAATATTCACTGCATCTTTTGCATGTTTAGCTCTTAATTGAGGCTTTGTTATTTAAATAGCAATGTAATATATAAAAATAAGCAATCAGCATGTGTAGCAGTTACATTGCTGGTCTCCCACATAGTCAACTGTGATTGTATTCCCGGATCTGGCAGCTTAAAACTCAAGCCTGGTAGGTATGAGTGTATGCCCAAAATCCTGAAAGGAGAGTGGAAGAGAAGGGATTTTGTTGTGGCCATTCCCCCAGGGATTAATTTCTCTCTTTCTGTTTCTGTTTCTCTCCAACATGCACATGCTCCCTATAGCAAAAATCTATCTCTCAAAAAAAAAATATATATGTGTGTGTGTGTATACATATATATATTTATATTTATTATATATTTATGTATGATATATATACATATATATTTATATTTATCATATATTTATATATGATATATATATTTATGTATACACACACACACTTATATAAAAAATGAAATATAAAAAGGACTCTGGGTCAGGTTATATTGTAAAGACTGTTGCCATCATCTCTTCAAACTGTCACAACAAACCTACTAGAAAGGTGGACTATTAAGCTGTGTCCATGAAATATAAGAGCCAAAGAACTAAGTAAATTTTCAGACTACACAGCTAGAGAGTCATGGTTTAAGCAAGGTCATTATGTCTCCAAGGTTAATGCTCTTAGCCACTACACCTCTGCCCTGTTGTGTGCTAGACACCAGTTTCTACTGCATAAAATTTTTTTTTAACTTTTTCTTACTGTGAAAAGTTGCATCACTCCCCAGGGAGAGACAGAGAGAGAGAGAGAGAGGGAGAAAGCACACCCCAATGAAGTGTGGTCATCTGCAATCCCTTCTCCTTCATTTCGCTATCCTATTTGGGATTTAGGGAACACATATACTCATACACCATGTGTTTTCAAGCCATCAAGACAAAGAATCAAACCATATGAATTCATAGCTCTATGAGAACCAGTTCCCTTAACCACTAGGCTATGAGGCTGGCCTGAAAATAGTTCTTAATAGAGGTAGAATTCAGATGAATAAATGAGCAGGCTGAAGGTGACCAACTCTCTATGACTTGATTAGTGCGTGTACAGACCTGTATATGCTTTACATTGTTTCTTTAAGTGTGTTTTTAATGCTCATTAATCATGCCACAATGAGACTTCATAATTTTGGCATTCTTTCTCACATTTCAGGTAAGAGGCATTGATTAGAAACACAAATTCTAATTAAAACTCCATGTCCTACTTTTTAATAACTTTACTCTTTAATTTGGTTTTAGCCCTGCTGTAGAAAAGGGCCTTAACCTTAACTTCTGAGTCTTGGTACTACTGTCCATCTCAGTCCCTTCACCAACATGTATGATGAATGTCAGCTTAGTGCACACTTTCTTTTCTTGGTGTGGCTACACTTAAATTGACCAATGGCCAATGGACTGGGCATAATGGTTTAAATGCTCCATACCACAAATTGATTAGTATAGTATACAAGAGTATTTTAGAAAGAAATAGCTTAATATTACATTCTAATATCTTTAATTAATACTGACATCTGGCAATTTAACATTGGGGATTTCTGTTCCCTACAAACTCTAACTAGAGAAAATATGCCTGTTTTTCTAAGCTGAGTCTTTTTTTTTTTTGGAGAGGTTTTCGCTATAGGGCGCGTGCGCTCGCCAGACAGACAGAGAGAGACATAGAGACAGAAAGCTAGAAATCACCCCCCAGGGGGGATGGTCACGCCGCAATCCCTTCTCCTCCATTCTCCTCTTGGGATCTTGGGCACGCACACACACGCACCCGGCGTGAGTTTTAAGCCACCAGGTCCGGGACGCAAACCGCGGTCGACTACGTGGGAGTCCAGCAACATAGCCATTACACTAACTGCTGGTTCCCTCTTTTTTTTTTTTTTTTTTTTTTTTTTTAACAGTGTATTTATTTTATGAAAGAGAGGAGAGAGAGAGAGAGAGAGAATGGTAAGTATCTTCCACAGGGTCTCACACCAACATTCTCTTTACCCCAGCCTTCCCAGTGAACCAGGATCACAGTACAGTGCATGTGTGTGTGTGCCAGTTTGTATAGGTCAACATGGGAACTAAACTCCTCATGCTCCCTATGGCTTCTAGTATTTCATAGAAGAGTGCTAATGCTGTGCCATTGTGGCTGAGCCCTAAACTGCATTGTTTCTTTTCTTTTTTTCTTCTTTTGAATTTTCTTGAGAGTACATAGGCCGAGCTCCATGCATCTTGCTAGACACTGGAAATGCAAAGGTGGAAAAATCATTTTCCTACCATAGAAGCATATGATTTGCCAGACAACAGAGAAGGAATCTTTGATAAAACCTAGTAATTATACAGGTGCTTAAAAGTGGCTGTGTTGATAAAATAGGCATACAAAATTCAGATATGTATATATAGTTATAAAAACATACAGGAAAATAATTTGAATTCTTCTCTGAAGGGTCAGTTAGGAATTTACTGAAGTTGTGTTATTGAGCTAAATTTTGGAAGCAAAAGGGGGTTTTGACCAGTAGACAGTGAAAAAAGCATTAGATGCAGAAAGAACTAGTCTAAGCAATTTAAAATTAAGTCTCTGGACCTAAAGCCATGATTCTCATTTTATTATACATCCTACAGGAAATGTATAAGGCATTTCTGCAAGTCTGTAAATGCCATATTTCCCTCTTTCATTTTATTTTTCAGCTTGTCGTCGGACAGTGCACTCACTGGACAGAGAGGAAAATCAACACATGGTAAACTTTATGAATATCTCAGGACAATGTTTTTTTTTTTTTTTTTATAAATGTCAGAGGGCCACCAGTAGCTAAGGCAGCTGAATTTCACATGGCCAACTGTATAGTTTGGGTTCCAGATCTGGCAGGTTGAAACACAATCTGAGCTCCTGTGCATGCATGCTCCAAATCCCTATCTGAGAATGCAGGAGAAGGGATTGTGGTATGGCCATTTCCCATCTGGGGGGTGCTTCCTCACTTTTCTTTTGTCTCTTTCTTTCTTTCTCTGTTGTATCATTACAGTGTTAAATCAAGGTATTTAACAGCGGACAGAGTCACCAATCAGCTGTTTACATCATCTTTATGGGGTGAAAAATATTGAAATGCTTTTTCTGATTGATCATTTTGTTCAGATATGCAACTGAAGTTTCTTTCAATTATTTGAATGAGTCAGATATCTTGGTGTATTGCAGACACTGTTTTGATCATTCAGTAAGAGAAAGGCAAAATTTTAGTGAAGAAAAGTTGTCAATGACATTGGTGATAAGAGGAAGAATATCATTTGAGGCAAAATATTCAAAATTTACACTAAAAAATAATGTGTGAGGGATCAGCAGTTGGCATAACGGCTATGTCACTGGACTCTCATGTAGTCGACAATGGTTCGAATCCTGTGCTCTGGCTTAAACTCATTCTAGGTGCGTGTGCATGCTTGCCCAAGATCCCGAGGGGAGAATGGAAAGAAGGGATTGCAATGTGGCCATCCCTCCTGGGGAGTGATTTCTCACTTTCTGTCTCTCTGTCTCTCTGTCTTTCTGGAGAGCACACATGACTTATAGCAAAAACTTCTCCAAAAAATAATAATGAAAAGAAATTCTATAAAAAATAAAAATAATTTTAAAAATATGAACAATACATTAAGACAGATGGACTTACTGACTTCATGGAACACTTATTTTCTGTTTTCTTTCTTTTTTGTTCAGAGACCTTTTTGCTGCAGGGTGCATGCACTCGCTGGAGAGACAGAGAGACAGAAAGTGAGAAATCAGTCCCCAGGGGGGATGGCACACCACAACCCCTTTGTCTCCATTCTCCTCTCGGGATCTTGGGCATGTACGCACATGGCAGCAGGCATGAGATTTAAGCTGCCGAGTCCCAGACCGGAACTGCCATCGACTCTGTGGGAGTCCAGCGTGTAACCATTATGCCATCTGCTGGTCCCAACACTTATTTTCAAACCTATTTCAACTATACTGGTCTTTGAGAATATAAAAATAAGTATAATGAAATATTTTCTTTAATTAGGTTAAATGGAAAAGGTTGACACTTGGAAGCTGGTGAAGAACTGCTTTCTTCCTTTATGCAATAAATATTTATTATGCCATGTGTGGTACTAGACACAGAATACAGAGAAAGAAGCAAGAAATTATGATATTATGGAGTTTACAACCTAGATAGATAAGATAAGCAAGTACTTAAAATATGTTTTTATAATCGACATAGTAAATCTGTAGTAGTATGTGATCCTTATGTGAAACAAAAATAAGAAAATCAAAAGATGAGAGGGAGAGAATCAAGGGGAAAGAAAAAAAAAGAAAGCAAAAATATATACAAAACAAGAAATGGAAAATTATTTATTGATAATAACATGTATGGTAATATCCTTGATTAATCAACATACAATGCATTCTGGATGGGAAATTGCATTTTGTATGCTGTTATAATGTACAGTGGATGAATGCAAAATAAATAAATTGAAAATAAAAAAAAATTTAAAAATTGAAAAAGCACCACCGAGGTGGCATAGTGGGTAAGACAGTTAAATCCCACAAGGTCAACTGCATAGTTCCAGTCCCAACATCATGACTTGGAAATCACAGTGAGCACATGTATTTGTTTTTGTCGAAATATTTTGAGAGAATGGAGAAGAGGTTATGGCATCATCACCCTCTGTAAGCACCCTGAAGCAAAATAAAATTAAAATTATACACACACACACACACACACATATGTATATATACATAGACACAAAGTGTCTTTGAGAAAGTCCAATCCAGAAAAAATAGTGAGATAGTAAGAAGCAGGAGGAAATAGAGCAGTGTTGCTACAAAAAGTGCTAGGATAAGCAGAGAAACATTCAGCGTTTCCCAATTTACCGAAGCAACACTCTCAAGCATTAACCTTCCCAATTTCTCAAGATTAAAATTAATGTGGAATTAATGACATATTAGGGACTGAGTGAAAACTGAGTTATCCTGATAAATCTTCAAGAATAAAATGGGAGGGGAGATTTCTTTCTAAAGAGAAATCAAAGAGTTCATTTAAATAACATTTTAAGAAGCAAAGTTCAAATGTATTAAATTAAGTTAAACTGTCAGGTCAATGAATATTGCATGTCTTTTCTTCTCTGAAGCCTTTTTCCTACATTGGTTTTAAGGAAAACAAGTATCACAACAAGGTATAGAAAAAAATACGCATTTAAGTTGTATGTGGTAGTTCTTAAAATAATGCTAACATAAGGGCATGAGAAGCTTTATTAAGCAAGCTAGTTAGTTATCAAATTTACTTCTGTCATTTGAGTTTTACATTTGCCTTTTAAAATCTAACTTTGATAGGAATTGGCAATAAATGCTTTGTCAAAGTCCTTAACACTTGAAGACATAACAATTATCAACTGTAATTTTGTTATTATTACTATTATCATAATCTGTTTCTCTAATAGTCTTATTAATAAAATAAATGTTTAGGTTATAATCTCATCATTATAAATATTGGGTCATTGGGAAAGTCATGATGTATTTTTGCATAGAAGAACATAGAAAAATACGTCCTTAATTTCCTGACAACTTAATATTCTATTTTGATACCTTCAACCCTGGGCAGAGCAAATAAGCCAAAGTACATCATTAGTGTCTTATTTTTGATTCATTAAAGAGCTGAGGTCAAAAAGTAACAAACTAAGCCAAAATCTAAGAAAAGGTCATACCTTCATGAAGAGAAGAGATGAGAGAAAACACTAACCTGAGCTACATAAACAGACATAAGTTCAAACAAATCAGAAAGGTAATTAATGAGTTGGTGAAGGTCAAATGCAATCTATAAGGATGTATCAACCCCCTGAGTGTTACATAAATTGAGGGACCCTTGAAAGGTCTTTTTCATGAATTCCACTAGTTGACTACAGGGAATATAAGAAAAGGATAGAAGTGGGGATCTGGGGAGGAGAGCAGAGCTGTGAGATGGCTCAAAAGCTCACATCCAACATATTCGGAGAGGTCTCTGGACTTGAACTGATTCAAAATACGTGAATAAAGACCTAACATTAAACAAGGAGCAAGTAGACAAACCCACAATTAATTTTTCAGATTTAATGGAGTAAGTAGCAGACAGTCTTCACACTGGAAGAGCTAATCAATATTATCAGCCAACTGAACTGATTTGGCTTTTAAATAACACTCCACTCAAAAATAGCCGAATATAGGAACCAACCTAAATGTCCACAAACTGATGAATGGATTGGAAAAGTGTGGTATATATACTCTATGGAATACTACTCAGCCATAAAAAATAACAAGACCCTGGAATTTGATAGAAAGTGGTCAGATATGGAGGATCTATTGCTGAGTGAAGTAAGCCAGGCTATGAAAGAAAGATATTGTATGTATCCACTCAATATATACCGACTATCCGCACTCTTCTATGATAGAGAGCAAAAAATTGGAGGACATAAAAGCAGTGAAGGTACTTAATAAGAATAGGACAGTGTGGAATGGGGGAAGTGAAGAGAAGAGGATAGAGAAAGATAGCAAGTGAACAATAGAGAGGCAGGATGGTAGTGAGAAACAGATATGGCTTATTAACTGTTGATGATGACATGTACAGTATTCTCAACTGGATTGGTCTGAGAAGTATTTCATGATGGGTAAAGTCTTTTTACAAGCAAAATGAGAAATAGGGATTTACTGTTTTAAAAAATAATTAGAATAATAATAATAAT
>NW_006159800.1:587695-668622 GCF_000334495.1 Tupaia belangeri chinensis | reverse complement strand
AAAGATGAATATATATATATATATTTTTTTTTTTTTAAGAGCATGTGGGATAGTTACCAAAATAGAGTAAATTTTTGGCCATAAAACATATTTTTTCAAAAAATAAAAAAACAGCAATTATGCAAAGCATGTTCTTGGACCTAAATAAAATTAATTTTGTAATTAATTTCAAAATTACCATTCAAAATTAATAAAGAAATTATCATTAGAAATTAACAACAGAAAGAAATCTGAAAAAAATTTTGTTTGTAAATTAAGTAACATACTTCTCTATAAGTCATGTAAAAAAGCCAGCTCAAGGAAAATTAAAGAGCACTTTGAACCAAATGAAATGGAAATACAACATGTCAGCTAGTTCCATGGCCTGGGTTAAGGAAGCCAGATTCCACATGGTCAACTGCACAGTGCGAGTCCTGGTCCCCTAGCAGCTTGGAAGCATGCCTAGCACATGTGTGGGTATGCCCCAAACCACAAGAAGAGGGAGAAATGGAAAAGGGATTGTGGTGTTGTGTGACCATGCCAATTGGTGGATCCTTTCCCTTCTCCTTCTCTGTCTTGTTTCTCTGTCTCTGGTAAGTACATGTACTCTCTAGGCTGAAAAAAAAAAAAAGAAAAAAGAAAATACAATGTAATCACAATTTCTAGAATGCTGTGAAAGAAGCAAGTAGTTGGCCGGAAATTTATAGTGCTAAGCACTTATATAAGACAAATAGAAGACCTTAACAATCAAAATTTTCATTTTAAGAAAACTAAAAGAACAAAAACAAAATAAAAACCTGAATCAAGCAGTAAGTAAAAATAATACAAATAACAAAAAGAAAAGAATTAGGGCTGATATCCATAAAATTGAAAAATAATAAATAATAAAATAGTAACCTCCAATTGTGTTTTGTAAAGATCGATATGCTGATAAACCTCTAGCTAAGCTGACAAAGAAAAAATAAAAAAGAAGAGAAACTACAAATTAACAATATCTATAATAAAGGGGAATAAAGTTACAGATTTTAAAGGCATTAAAAGATAATGTCTTATAAAAGATAAGCAGGATATACTACAAGCAATATAAGTCCATAAATTCAATAAATTTTATCAAATTGACATATTCTTTGAAATAAGCAAGCTACTGAAATTCACTCAAGAGGAAATGTATAATATGAATAATCTTTTATCTTCTAGAGAAATTGAATTTGTTAGTTTAAAACTTTCCATAAAGAAAAGTCAAGCCTTGATAATTTCACTGAGAAATTTCATCCAATATTTATCAAGAAAAAAAATCCTCCTCCTCTCTTCCAGACATTTAGAAGATAAATACAAGATAATGAAAGGCTTTCTAACTCATTTTATGAGGCCAGAATTACCCTAATACTAAAACCAGACATCACAAGAAAATAAATCCATAGACTAATATCTCACACAAGCCTAGACACAGAAAACCTCTATCAAATGTTTGCAAATGAAATTCAGCTATATAGGAAAATGGATAGTTTCTCAGGGCAAAAGTGGTTTAAGTACACCTGTGTAATAACAATAAATAAACCCAAAATGAAATTGATAAACAATTTGTATACAATTGTATACCAAAATACTTATGGCAGACTCTGAAGGTGGACATTATCAAAATTAAAAACTGCTGTGCTTCAGTGGATGCCAAGAAAGTGAAAATACAATCTACATAATGAGAGCAAATTTTTACAAATCGCATATCTGTATTATCTAGTATTCTATCACTTATTGTTCACTGCCAGTGAGAGTGTAAATAGTGCAGTCACATCTAAAAAAAGTCTGTTTTTAAATAAAGTTAAACATATTATTATCGTGTGACCCAAATTTCTTACTTCTAGAATTCTATCCAAGTATTGGATCACCTTAGGAGACTAGGTTCTTTCCTAAAACTGAAATACTGTGCTCATATAAAAACATATGTGAATGCTTACGGCAACTTTATTCATATTTACCCAAACTGGAAACACCCAGATGTCTTTTGATCCATAAATTGGTAAATGATATATGATACGTACATATATTAAAATACTACTCATACTTAAAGAAACAAGCCATTCATACAACAACTTGAATGACTTAAATACCTTTCATGAAGTGAAGGAAGTCAGATTCAAAAGGCTACATGTTGGAGGGTTCCATTTTCATCCCATTTCAGAAAAAGAAAAATAGAAGGAAGAAAGCCAGTTAATGTTTCTTCAGTTGGGGATGGGATAATTTTCTAGAAAAGGACAGTTTTGGCAAAGCTTGGGGTCATAGATATGTTCAGTTTTTAAATGCTGTTAGTGGATCCATAGCATATCTATTTGTCTGCCCTACATAACTGTACAAAACAAAATTTGCACTTTACTGTATACAGATTTTTAAAAAGAAACCAAGGTCTGGAAGTAAACTGACTCTTCAAAAGAGTCGAGATATGAAAGAAAGACTTTTCAATTGCTATCACCTGGAGGAAACTAGGACATCAATGCAATGTGAGATCCTGGATCAGATCCTGAAACAGAAAAGAACATCAGTGAGAAAACTGGAGGCACTCAGGTAAATTCTGTACCTTAATCAGTAACATAATACCACAGTTAGATCCTTAGTTTTGATAAATGCTCTGTGATTGTGTGAGATGTAAACATATGAGGAAGCTGGATAATGGGTGCATAGGAACTGCAAATCTTCTATAAATCTAAATTATCTTGAAATCTTTTAAAGAATTACTGTATTTAATTTTATGTATTAATTAATTTATTTTAATTTGTTTTCTTCAGATGGATCCTTCCTGTATTATCAACTCATACCTTCAAAAAAAATTTTTTTTTCTATAGGTGCTTGAGATCACGAGAGAGAGACAGAGAGAGGGAAAGTGAGAAATCACCCTCAGGGGGATCATCACAATGCAGTCCCTTCTCTTCAGTTCTCCTCTTGGGATTTTGAGCGTGCATGCACAAATGCTCAGCGTGTTTCTCAAGCCACAGGTTCTGGGACTTGAATCATGAAGTTGATTATGTGGGATACAGTACCTTACCACAACACCACCTGCTGGCCCCTATACTTAGTCATACTATACAAATATGTGGGAGTGTGAATCCACCCGAATATACCCATGCCCTAATCCCTGGAACCTGTGAATATGTTACCCTATCTGGGAAAAATAGATTTTACATATAGGGCTCTTATACTGGATTGTTTAAGAGGGCCCACAGATGAAATTACAAAGGTCCTTATAACAGGGTAGGGTCAAACTGGAGATGTAGCAGGAAGAGAAGACAGTGCCATAACAGCAGAGACTAAAGATGCCAACCCAGCATATTGGCTTTGCAGATAGAGAAGGGGCCTCACTTAGGAACACAGGAATGAAACTCTAGAAGCTGAAAGGGCAAGGACAAGATTCTCCCCTGATCTTCTGGAGGGATGTTGGCCCTGCTGACACTTTGACTCTGTCATGTGAAATTGATTTGGGAGTTAGGGCCCCCACAACTGTGAGAACACAAATTAATGTTGTTTTAAGATTGTGGTAATTTGTTAGAGTGACAGTGAGAAAGTGATACATTTGAGAACTTTTGGTTAGCATATGTTTAGGAATGAAGTGGAAATAAAAAATGGTAAATTTAATTTTATTTTAAATAATAACAAAAGTGTATTTGCTCATAGTTGTAATTTCATCTGAGCACAGTGAATCTTTTTAGTTCAAAAATATTAAAAGTATTGGATCACCTTAGGAGACTAGGTTTCAAGTGCAGTCTGGACAATACCTGATGACAGTCACAGCAATGTCGCACTCTACAGAACCAGCACTATGGCCTTTTCCAATTTTATAGATAAGATCCCTGAGAGTGAATTCCTTCCTAAACACCTACGGATAAACTAATACAAATATTAAACGCAACCATATATGTATCTGTGAACATGACTGAGTTTAAGAATGCACTGCAGGAGTGATGGAGACCAAGGTAAAGTAGAAGTGGAGGAGGCAACTCTGGCCACGTGTTTGTGTGAAGTAAGAATTTGCTGTTATGCATCTCTAGAATATCATATACTAGAATAACTTAGCCCACTTTCACTATTTAAATCATTTATCTCGAATCACATTTTGAGTTCTAAAATTTACTCTTTTCAGAAATTCAACTTTCTGATATAAAAGTCATGCACTAACTTGCACAAAACTAGCTCTGAGCTACTAAATAGAGACATTCAATCCTTAGATATGACTGATGTATATTTAGCGGAAAACTGCTCATAAGAACAAGTATCTTTGAATACTTAAAATGAAAGAGCTAAGTAACCCATGTTGTTCTTTATAGCCTTTTAAGACAATGCTTTTTTTTGTCAACAATTTTATTTTAGAGCACTTTAGAAATAAAAAATAATAATAAAATAAATTCCTATTTTGGTACTTCTTAAAGAATCTGAGTAAAAGAAGGCTTGGATATGTAGCATTATTTCCAACCTAATAACAAAGCATTCACAATAGCCATGCCCTGGTGACATAAATTATAATAATTGTGGGTTTTTATAATAAATGCTAGTATTTGTAGAAAAGTTAAGTTCTAAAACTCTAAGTGTCACAGTTTCATTCAGAGTCTGCATATCCTCAGTACATATCAGAAAGTTGGGGCTCATTTGGCTTAAGATAATGCACAGGATCTCTAATCCAAAAACGCAAAATACAAAACTTTTTGAGCACTCATATGACACCAGAAGTGAAAAGTTCCACATCTGATCTCACATGATGGGTCTCAGTTAAAATATTATAATACAAAAATATTATATAATATTTTCTTCAGGCTATTTGTGTAAGTTATATACAAACAGAAAAAAAAAAAATCCCAATTGGAAACCCTTCTGGTCCCAAGTGTTTCAGATAAGTGATACTCATCTTGTAGTCCGTATTCGATAGAACCATACCTTGAACACAAGCCTATTGCTTTTCTCATTATATTTTATATTCTTAGTTAAAGCCACTTAAATGATGTAATTAGCTCAGCTCTGTAGTTTAGTTAAGCCTCTGTGAAGTAATGCACTGCCGTTCATTTAGCCTGCCCCAGGCCTGCCGCTCGAGGGTCCTTCACTTTCACACCACGTTGCAGATGACTTTTTATTTTGTACCGAAGCATCTGTAATCTGGTTGACTGAAGATGAGAAGCAAAATAGCAGCTAGCTCAGACTTAATGCCTTTAGTGAAGAAATATTTCCAAATATATCATGACCAGAAAAGATCCAACGAGCAACTCATAACTTCTCATTAATAAAGAGAATGTCAGCACACCTGATTTACTGAGAAATCTTTCCTTATCACAACAGAAATGTGTTCATGTCTGGGGTTTTATTTTCCACTGAATTACTTGATAAATATGTTATTCTGGATCACCTGAAATGGAAGGGTTCCTTTTACAATAAATATTAAAATAAAAAAAAAGTACTAGAGCTAATGGCACAATAAAATTGACAAGTTGAAAATAAAATGTCAGAAATATAAAAAAAATTAAAGTTCTCATAGCAATACGAACCCACCATATGTACATAGTGTCTAAATTATGGGGGGGTTACTGATTTATGTAGCAAACTAAAAACTTGTTCTGTGTAAACAAAAATAAGAAATTTCAATTAAACCTTTTTTTTGGAGAGGTTTTTGCTATAGGGTGCGTGTGCTCACCAGACAGAGAGAGAGAGACAGAGAGAGAGACAGCAAGAAATCAACCCCCAAGGGAGATGGCCATGCAGCAATCCCTTCTCCTCCATTCTCCTCTCGGGATCTTGGGCACACATGCACACGTGCCTGGCGTGAGTTTTAAGCCACTGGGTCTGGGACCCAAACCGCGGTCGACTACGTGGGAGTCCAGCAACATAGCCTTTATGCTAATTGCTGGTCCCTCAATTCAATCTTAATGCAATCATGAGTAGGTATTGATGAGTAAATATTCATTTCATTGATGCATTATTGATGGCGCTTCAGTCAGCATTCATGACAGAAACAGAATCTGCTTTGGTGTTAGGGAGACATAAACGTGGATCCATAGCTTTTGGCTTTTGTAACACACTGCCTTGATTGCCCTATTTAGATTGTCCCCTGAATTTCATATTCTCAATCCAAAGATTCCTTTAGGATCTATGAGCTTTTTCTTGTCATAATTATATTTGAAGTATTCCTTATTATCTTATTTATTCATGTGCACTTTTTTGCTAAAAGATTTTGAAAATGAATGAAATAGAATTAATAAATAATAAAACTAATCAAATGAGAATCATTTTTTAATCAAACATGGAAAAGTTAATAAAAATAATCTGCTATACCTTATAAAGGGCTCTGTGACATTACAGTTTAATTCCTCATCAAAGAAAAGGTGACTAACAATTTTTTTTAGAGAATTACTTAATTTATTAGTATTATTATTAATTTACTATAGAGCATAGATAGAGAGAAAGAGAGAGAGAGGGAGAGTGAGGAAGCAAGCCATCAGGCCTGGAACTTGAACCACAGTGGACCACGTGGTTAACCATACACTACACCACCTGCTGGCCCAGTAACTGACTTTTTTTTTTTTTAATGAGTTTTTTGCTAAAGGACACATATGGGCACCAGGGAGACAGAGAGAGACACAGAGACAGAAAGCAAGAAATCACCCTCAGGGGTATGGCCACGTTGCAATCCCTTCTCCTCCATTCTCCTCTCAGGAGCTTGGGCATGCGTGCACACATGCTGGACATGAGTTCAAAGCCTCCAGTCCAGTACTTGAAACTCAGTTGGCCAGGTGGAAGTCCAGCAAAGTAACCATTATACCATCTGCTAGTCCTGAATGAAAGCTTGAATAAAAGACTTTCTTTTATTTCAACAATATATTAAATAGAAATATTTTATGGAAGGTACCATTGATCATAGTAACATAATAATCTCATCATTAAGCAAACATGGAATTGTTTTTCATTTTTTATTTTAATTATTGTGTTTTAAAGAACATAATATCATGTCATAATTAACTTATTAAAGACAATCTTACAAATATCAACAAGGATTTTCCGTATTTTATATATTTTTTAAAGTTATGGTGTTGAAAAATATTCACCAATGTGTCCTCCAAATTTTTAAATAAAACAATGCAACAGATCTACCCACTCTAACCAATACTGTAGTTTCATTCACCATAAATAAGAACAGAAATAACTGTTTAAGTGAGTTGTTTTGTTTGGTAATTACCATCATGTCTCTAAGTAATGTAACTATATGTGATTTCTTAATTTATTATTTATACACTGAGTTTGAGCTGCCCCTTATGGTAGAGGAGGAATTCTCTCTGTAACCCATATTTATACACACAAATACCTTCACACATTCCTTTCTTTATGCCTGGAATATAGTTTATCTTTACTGTGAATTAAATGGTCAAGTTTCATGACTGTATAACTAAAAACATCATCACTACAGAGTCAAAAAGTGTATTATAATTATGTTTACTAGTGAGTAGGCTCCACGGTGAAAATGTTTTATTGTTTTATAGTTGCTGTTTGCCTTGCCTCTCCGGCTTCTGAAACAGTTCTTGGCCTGCTGTTGTTCAGTAGGAACTGTTAAATAAATAAACTTTCTTTCTGAGCATCTCTGTTGTCCTTTATCAATAATTGCTTCTTTTTTTAATTTGAAATTTACTATTTACATATATACCCTTATTTTTAATTTTTCAAAAATCACCTCCTGATTATTGAAGTTCTCTTTGTTGCAGACATATCACACAGAGAGACATTTATCTGATTGCTCCTGAATATACTAGTGATTCCCACGATTAGCATATTAGTTTTAATAACTGAAGATACTAAATGCATCTAAAATGTAAAAAATGGCAGCTATACATGGGATATAGATAGAATCACCAACTTTTTAAAGTTTATTTATTTATGTACTTTTTCCTTGACAGAAAAAGAGAGAGAGAGAAAGGCACTCACGACAGTATCTCCACACCACAATCTTCCCTTGGCCTCCGCTGGCCAGATGAGCACACACAGTCAGCACGTACACAGAGACCTCAGGACACAAACCCAGTACTTTTCCAAGTGGCCTCAGCATGATGGAACATTGAGTTACTGCTGAATCATCACAGCTGGCCAAACATTTTTAATTTAAATTTTTCTTCATTCCTCATAAATTCGGCAACATGTATTAATTTATTCATGCAGTCATGCATTCATTAAACAACATCTTGAGTGCTTACTGTGTACCAGACGCTGTACTTTCATTGAATGTCAAATATACTTTCTCAATATTGACAGTCAGGTGAGGGAAACATAATAAATGATCACATTTGCTTGTTGAATGTGACCAGGAGGTATAGTGAGGCTCCAAAGGAAAGAAGGTATGGCAGGAAAAGGACTGTGTAGCAGGAGATAATCTCAGAGAGACTACATGGAGCTGATAGCATTTGATCAAGTTCATAAAAGATAATAAAGTGGCAACTAGGAAAATGGAAGAACAAAGTCAAAAGAAAGGACTCATAAAATTTGGTAGTTACAGAGAATTCAGCAGAGACATAGCATAGAGTGTTAGAATGCAGGTTTATGAAGCAGAGAGACCAGTTAACCAAGGGCCTTACAGGTCAGATAAAGTGATACGTTGCCTTTATTGGGAATTAAGAAAAAGGCTTGGATTTTTAAAAGATCATTTGGAACAGTAAGTGGAATGGCAGCTGGGTCAACTTTGTCAACTTTCTTTTGCATCCTGGATCCAGCAGCTTGAAAAACATACCAGGTGTGTGTGTGTGTGTATGTGTGTGTGTGTATGTGTTTGTGCATGTGTGTGCATGCCCACAATCCCAAGAAGGGATTATGGCATGGCCATCCCCTCTGGGGTCATGATTTCTCTCTCTCTCTCTCCCCAGTAAGCACAATGCCCTATAGCAAAATCAAAACTAAAGCTATAAAAGGTCATTTGATAGCTGTAAGATGGTTGTATTAGAGGTTGAAAGACAAGACAGACCACTTAGGAAGCTAGTATCTTAGGTCACAAGGACTTTGAAGCCTTTAGCATAGAGATAGTTGGTAGGGATATAGGGACAAGGACAGAACTGAGAAACAAATAGATTGAAGGCAACAGATTTATATCTGAAATAAAAATCAGTTCAAAAATCATAATTTAATGATTTTCTTGCTACTACAACCAAAAAGTTCTTAGTCAAGTCAATAGTGAGCTTCGTGAATTTAGACACAGTTCATCACAAGAAGTTATTACATGTAGTTTTTTAATCTTGATAAACAAAAATATTATTTGCTACTTAAAATGTGTGCATAGCAATCCCTGCCATCCCAAAGATTAATTCTGGTCACAAAGGAAAAGAATATTACATTTGAAACAGTTCAGAGCATTATAATTAGAGACAGATCATAAACACAACATCAGTTTATAGAGGAGAGAGGCCAGGGGAAAACAAGCCTAATAACATCTCAGACATTTTACTTACTTTGACTTTTCAGACATGTTAAATCCAAACAGGTTTCCTAGACTATAGTAAGATGGAAACTGATTATTAATCATTTTATTCTCTGTAATAATTGGTAACTAGTGAGTTCATACTCTAGTAAAAACAGAGTAAACTACTCTTTTCTGATTTATTTATTTATATTTATGTCTACTTATGTACTTTAGAGACAGATTCTCACCATGATGTCACAATCCTGCCTCAGCCTCCCATCTGGAACTACAGATGCAAATCTCCATGTCTGGTTTTGTCAAATAGTGCCTCTATTGCCCAAGCCAACTCCAGCGCACTATCCTCCTGCCTTAGCACCCTTGAATCACTGGTATAACAGGTATGCCATGTGCCTGGCGTTTAGAGTGAACTGAGAACCAAACCTAGGACTCCTGTGTGGCCCCACCTTCCAGAGCACAGGATTTTAACACCACATGTAACTGTGGCCAGGCTTCATTTTTCAAGATATTGGATTGTCATAAAAGTAATTACACATTTTTGCATAGAAAAATATGTCATGACTTTTCTGACAACCTGATATATTAAACGACTGCAAATTGAGGAGTAGTAAAGGATATAAAAGAATACACATAGAGATTTGGCATAGGACATGTAATTTATATTTTCTCTATATTTCTCTCTTTGTTTTGAATGTGAAACCACATGAAAATGTATAGGCTATCAATAAATATTTACTGTGTGCACTTGGAGAATTGCAGACCAGAGGGTTCACCACAGCTAACCCAAGAAGTTTCTTCTCTATATAAGAAAATGTAAGCAAGATAATGATACGATACCATAAGTATGTCTGTGTGTGTGCTTATTCTGACCTAGGTAAAATTAAAACACTTTTAATTTCCATAAAATTACCACCACAGCAGGTCTCACTCCAATTAATTCCATGATGAAAATGCTTATTAATGAATAAAACCCCTGCATACATATTTCAACTTAAAGCAGTTAAATGAAGGAAGGGAAAACAATGCACCCAAAAGAAGCAGTTGAGAGTGTTCACCAACCAAACAGGAGCCTGTGAAAGTAGGTTACATGCTCTACTCAGGGCAGCTTTTCATCCCTATTATTCAGACTATTAATATTAATGGATTCTGGGAGCGAAAGTTAGGGACCTAGTCTTCCATCTTGCTGTGCAGAAACTGAATATTGCATGATACAGAATAAATGGAGTGTTACTGATGCCATTTTGTCTCCAATGAAGTTATGCTAGAGAGCAATCCCTTATTTTCACTCTTTTTTGGGTTGAACTAGGAAAAAAATGTAGCTCAGAAAAAAAAATAATAAAGAAGTCCTTGCTTGCAAAAGCTAGCAGATTGTACTGGATTACTGTGAATAGAAGAGGTCTAAACCAACCCTCTGAATTCAGGACAAAGGTTTTACTCTCCTTGCTAGACAAGGTGACAGCTTAGAGTCATCTGAGTATGATTTAAGAGTGAAAAGATTTATTATGAAATTTTTCCCTTAACAAGGGTGTTTGTTCTTGATGTCTCAGGAAAATTGGACGTGGAATTAAAACAGACTAGCTGGATTCATTAGCTGTAAAGTTTCTATTTTTCATTAAGTGCTTTGAGGCTGAGTGATTTCATAAAAAGATTTTAGTGTACTAGGCACAGGATATTAAAGATAATAAAGATAGGTAAGGCCATAACCCAGGAGGGAATGTTTTTCTAAAGGATGCAGATTCATTAGCGTTTACAGCTGTGTGGTTTACCATTGACGAGGCTCACACATTCCCAGTCTTTGGAGTTTTCTATTGACACATTTTATTGAGAGTTTTGAACAGGAGTTGTAATTGGTACATTTTGGAACAAACAACAGTTTCTGCTATAGTTACCTACATTTATGTGGCTCACAGCCTATAAGGATCCCAAAATAATCAAAATAAAATAAGACAAAACAAAACAAAATGAAGAATCTTTTATGCAGTAGCTCAAAACTGCTCAGAAAAAGAGAGAGAAAGAAAGAAAAGGAAAGAGGGGCCAGATGATGGCACAATGTTAAAGTGCAATATTCTACAAGACAATCCCTTATGGATAAATTTCTGATTCAAATCCAGAGACCTCTCAGAGTATTCTGGTCACATGCTTGCTTGCTTGCCCATAATCTGGGCCTGGCTGAGGCTGGACGGATAGTGGTGTCAGAACCCTGTTGGTCTCCATAAAATAAGACAAATTTTTCTCTCTCTCTTTCTCTTTCTCTCTCTCTTTAGGAATAAATAAATAAACAAAGAAGGAAGAAAAGAAGGAGAATGGCCAGTAGATGGTGTAGTGGTTAAGACACTGAACTCCTACATGGTCGACTGTGGTTCAAGACCCAGACCCAGTGACTTGAAACTCATGTCATATGTATATGTGTGTTCCCAAAATCCCAAGAGGAGAATGGAAGAGAAGGGACAGCAGTTTGGCCATCTCACCCTGGGGAGTACTTTCCAACTTTCTGTTTCTCTGTTCCTCTCTGTCTCCATATGGCGAGTGCCTGTGCCATATATCAAAATCTCTCAAACACCACCAAAAAGAGAGCGAGAGAGAGAGAGAAAAGGAGAATAAAAAGCAATAAAAAGAAAACAAGAAAGACAGAAAAAGAGAGAAGAAAGAGAAGGAAAATAATCTGTGAACCTGCTATTCTTCCTGGCATCACTAAAATAAATCTGATCTGAAGTGCTTGATCTATACAAAATGTTACATAGCTTACAAATGATACCATATAGAAATGTTTGACTCCAGTGTAGTTTTTTAAAAGAATTATTTATTTAATTTTATTTATTCATTCACTTTGTTTTTTAATCTGACCAGAGAGAAACACAGAGGGAGAGACAGACAGAAAGTGAGAAAGCAAACAGGCACTCAAACTGTGGTCCGTCATGTGGGAGTGTCCAGCACCTTAACCACCATGCCACCTGCTGGCCCCAGACTCTAGTGTAATTGTATATGAAAGAGAAATTATCGAGTTGTCAGGAAGTCATGATACATTTTTACTTAGGAAAAAAATGTGTCATGACTTGTCTGACAGTCTTATAGAAACAAATAATTTTCCTTAATTTGAAAAATATTTCTTCTGTTATTTGGATAGATTTTTAAACTGTTAAGAACAGTTGTTGCCTGCTTTTTGCATTAAAAACCTCTATTAAATAGAAGTAAAATATGATTGACCTGTTAAGAAACCAACTGATTATGTTTCTTATGTATATACTAATTGGGCTGGCAAGGGGAAGGCATTTGGAGGGATTTATAAAAGAAAAATCATATTTATCTTGAAAATTTTAGCGTAACTTTGACCAGTGCCCTTTGTTGAAGTGAATATCCTTTCCCTATTAAATTGACTAGGCTTCCCTGTTGAAAATTGGTTGAAGACAAATAGTATGAAATCTCTGTGGTTTGTTAAATGGTTGGTAAGTGAGCAGTATCACCTGAATACATGTCCATGCAATTTACAGGGGAACACTTTCTTTCATAAAAATAAGGATGTTGTAGGTCTTGTGTCTGGATAATTGAATTTCCTAGTTTGATATGATACTCATGTTAAAGTTTTAAAATACTATTCTTTCAGTAACTTAGTCCTTTCTTAATACATTTTTTGTTTGCCTTCATGCAGTTTTCCACTTTACGATGTTAGCTCCTAGAGCACATCTTACTTATCCATCTTAAAGTAACCAGTGCATGACACATAGTAAATGCTCAATAATAATAAATACTGAGTTTTCTACTTAGATATTATGGTCAGGTTTCTCTGCAATTGAAGAATTTGAAACACAAAAAGATTTTTTTTTCTTATATTAGATTATACAACAAAGCCTAGCCTTGCCATTTCTAGATAGGACTGTTTACCAGTTTGCTAGACTTTGGAGTGGCCCATGTTTCAATAACAGCTATTGTTCTATACATCAATACAGTAAATATACCAGGCTCAATATCAAAGTGCCAAGTTAATGATGCAGAAAAGCACCCAGAAAACAAAGTAAAACAAATAATCTAGAAATAAAACAAATATCTAGAAATAAAAACATTGCTATTGGAAAAATGCGAAATTTGGTTCTCAAGAATGTACATTTCATTTCTACTTTTAGATTCCCCAATGTTCATTTCTAGAACTACACCAAAAAATTTCAAATGAATAAGATTGCCACCTTGCCTAGCAAGGGGACTCAAAAGAAGTTAAAACAGATATCCTAGGGTGATCAGGATATTAAAGTTCAGCATTTGATATCATGCTTCTTCCCCAAATTACAGTGAGAAGAAATGGTTGAATTCTGAGACTGTTTTCTTGTTTGTTTGTTTTGTTTTGTTTTAGATTTTTACCATAGGGCACGTGCATTCACTGGAGACAGCAACAGGAAAAGTGAGAAATCCCCCCCAACCCACACACACACAAAAAACACACACACACCAAGGGAGGGCCATGCCACAATCCCTTCTCCTCGGTTCTGGTTTTGGGATTTTGGAAACACAGGCAAACATACCAGTTTGAATTTCAAGCCACAGGTCCAGGACTCCAGCTGCGGTTGGCCATACAGGAGTCCAGCTCCTTAACAACCATGCCGTCTGCCGGGTTCCCCAAGGCAAGATTTAACAGCAAAATAAAGAACCCCACTCAATCATCCTGGATTCTGTGTATTTACTGCAATTTAATGTACAATTATAATGGCACAAACAACCAGAGAGCTAAGTTTGATTAATTGCAAAGACAGTGACAATAGATCAACATAAACACAAGCTGAAACAATGATAATTTTACTCCATTTAAACTTTACTACTCGTGAGTTTCCAAGCAGAAAAATATCTAAAATAATTTAAGTACTTTAACCATAGGCGAAATTTAATTTGTGTATGTAATATTTAATAAATATATATTTAATCTTAAAATTTAAAAATCTAAGATTAATGTGACAATGGAGAAAGTATGATATTTGAGAAAAAGCATGACAAAGTTTATGGCTGTGTGACCTTAAACCAAGTGTTCAACTTCTGCATGACTCTGTATTCTTACTCTCGAAAGGAATGACAATAGTAGTACAGTATTGTAAGAATTAAATTAGATTCAGCAGAACTGTTAGTTACCTATTTTAGACTTCATTCCCACTTCCTTTCTTTCCATCTCTTTCAGGTTCAGCTCCCTAACACAAATTCTGAGATGTAAATTACAAATGAAGTTTACTGAGAAATTCTCTTACAATGATCACCAATGGGAAAATCATGATGGCAGTGGGGGCATGAGTTGAGCTACAATATTGTACCAGTAAATGTCTTAGCCCCACAGTGAATTCTGTAGTTGACTGTTCAGAATTGTCCTATGTTGATATGGGAGCTGTTCCGCGTCCACTAGCTATTCTTTATGGATTCCTAAGAATGGGGCATCCCTTTGGGCGAGGCAGCTTTTCAGTTGAAGACACCTCTACCTAGCTCCAGATACAAGAGGAGTCTTCGAGAATGTTGTGAAAAATCCTTATAAAAAAAATAAAAAAAAAACTATGCATAGATTTCAGTGGTTTGAATAGAAATAAATTCAGACTTTAACTCCATCTTTCCCATGAATTTTCTGAAGTTCCCTCATAAGGACAAGGATCAAAGTTGTGGAGAGGCATCTGGAAGAGGCACCCTCACTTCATCTCCCCTCACAAACACAGCTGATACTTCTGTGAAACTGCTAGGAAAAGATGGGGCGTTCTCAGCACCCTCTGTTGTTAGGACACAGTCACGGCACAGAGCAATGGGCAGTGAGCTCTATCGGGTTCTGAGAAACAGCTCTCTTCCTATTACAGAGAGGGCTAAAGAGAAAGAGTGAGAAACACATGCAGTGGCCTTCTGCCCAGCACACATCACCCTTTCCTACCTTGAATGTTATTTTGCAAAGACACGAAGCTTGCTGTTACAGAAGCCATCTAGAAATTTAAGAAAATAGGGAAGGAATATGTGTTTGGTAACTTAATTAAATTCTTCTGTAATTTCTTAGTTAGCTGCTTTCCTTATAGAAGATATTTTTTCTGTCCTAGTGTTTTGTTTTATTTTCATTGCTAAAGGGTGTGTGCACTCACCAGAGAAAAACAGAGAGATGAGAGAGGGAGAAAGAAAAATCATTCCACAGCGGGGCATTATCATGCTGCAATCTCTTCTCCTCTATTTCTCCTTCCATTTATGATTTGGATTATGTACACATATGTACCTGGTATGTACTTGTACCTGCTTCCAGGGCTGGAATTCAAATCACGGTTGTCCATATGGGATCCTGCTATCTCATCCAGTAGCCAACAGGGTTGGCCCTGTCCTACTATTTCAGGTATAATTTTTCTTAAGATTCTACTTGGAAGTAGATACCCTAATTAACGTAGTGATTAAAAATATGAAACATCTGAGATACAATAGATGTTTAATTTAATATTGTTCTCTTCTCCTTTTTGTACCTTAAAAATAGGCATTATTTTATGCCAACATGTGGCATGATGGTTAAAGTGCCAGATCCCATGTGATTGACAGTGAAGTTTGAGTTCCAGCCTCAACATCTTGAAAAAACACATAAAATATGTGTGCATTTTTGCCCAAAATCCTGAAAAGAGGAAGGATTATGGCATGGCCTTGTTCCCCAAGGGGTGATTTCTCACTCTCTCTCTGTCTCTCTCTTCAGTGAATGCATGTGCCCTATTACAAAAAAGAAAAAAACACAAAAAAGTGCATCATTTTATTCTGATTTTTCTCCTAAACAAAACATCTGATGTATTTAATTCTCATATAAAATATGTACATTACACCGTTTGGAAAGAAGTTTCTCAATGTAATTCATACAGTAATTTATATCTATTGACCACTGAAATGAAAAATACTATTGAAGAATATGGTGAGGTAAGGAATATGTTTCCACCTGAGGAACTTCAAACTTTTGTGTCTTAAATTTTGAGGTAAGATGTAACAGCAATTTAAAGAGTCCTACTCAATCATCCTGAGATTCTGAGGATTTATCGCAGCTTAATGGGCAATTGCAATGGCACAAACAATCAGAGGGCTAAGTTTGATTAAATACAAAAACAATGGCAATCGATCAACATAAGCATCATCTGAAACAATGACAATCCTACTCATTTTTTTCTGTAGCTCCACTCATGCCCACAGACTACTTCTTGTCAAGGTCATTGTTGAACCAGAGCTCCTTATCTAGTCCCTTGCAAATTTATGTATCTGGTGATTAATGGCTTCAGAAATCATTTACCTAACCTTGTTAGAGCTATGTGCAAATTATTAACACAAAATATGAGTTTTTTCTCTATGCGTTTTACTGCTATTGTTGGCTCATTATCTGAAATTTTGCTTCTCAAACATGAGCAATTCCAAAAGGACTACAATGTAGATAGGTGATTTCTTTAATTGTTCTTCTTTTTCTTATGTCATTCTACTTTATTATTTAAAGTTTATTTATTTTATTATTTTCCTGAGTGCCTGAAAGAGAGATTGTCCCCTGCAATAAGGTCTTGATGATGCAATCTACCCCCAGCCTCATTCAGCTAGCCCCAGATCATAGGTACGAAGGTGTTTGGCATGCACACACAGTTTTCTCTGGCCACAAACACAACCCGCGCATGTGGGTCAGCCTTCCAGAGTGTCACATTTTTACTGCTGTTCACCATCTGACCACCACTGTGTCATTTCTACTTTTTTGGGTAACAGAAATAGTAGCATAACCATTTCTATATATCAAATTCTTACTGTTAGGAATAGTATGAAATACTTTACCATATTTTGTTTACCTTTAACAATGTCCAATAAGTGGGTGAGATTATCTCTGTTTAACAGATGAAGAAAAAGAATATTCAAGATCACATAGATAAATAGTGCCTAATCTGAACATATATTGACATTCCATTGACTGTGTTATACATGAAAATAACTTAAATATTATAGACACATGCATATACATCCATATGTACACATATAGCTAGCCCTGCTTAGAGCTATTTCAATTACATACTAACATCTTTCAAAGTCACCATGGTATACAGAAGGCTTGCCCATATTTTGTGAACAGTATAGCCAAAGCACGAATTACATTTTTCCCTAGAATATATATGCTTATTATTGCAAAACAGTCTTCAGTGCACAGTGTATTATTCTTTAGACTTGGGAATGATACACAGTCTTTAGTCATTTTCAAAAACTCAGATTATCTTTAAAAGAAAGAGCAGTACTTTATTTACTTTACTTGAAAATATGTTCCATGGTATCGCTTCATAAATACACATCACCGCATCTCATTTTCCTAAAGATCTCCTGGGTACAGCAGTCATTGAGCATTACAGAAACACTTCCATACCAGAAAAACAATATACCTCAAGAGATTTGATATAAAATTATTATTATTTTAAGTGTTATTACTTTTATTGCTACATGAATGCCTGTGGTGCTCTGCAGCAAATAAAATGCATGTCATCAAATAAGTGTATACAAAATATCAGGACTAAAGAGCTTTCAAATTAAAGGTAGATTAGCAATGGTCTGCAGGTGCTTAAAATGAGGACAATGCTGCCTTTAGAGGATGAGAAGGCGAGAAGACAGGTAATTCTGAACTTGGGATGGACTTACTCAACCATTTCACTGTCATTTAGGACAGGAAACAGTCAAGCCATGCATATTGGAATTCAGTCTATTAAAGGTAAAATTTTTAATGTACATTTTTACAAATTCACCAACACAACATTAGTGTTAGAATACAGTGGAAATGAAAACAAATTCATTTCAGCCCTGTACTGCCCCCCTTCCCTCAGCCTCCTCCTTCCCTTGTCAGGTTTCTTTTCAGAAACTATTTATACTCCCCCCCAACCCCAGTTTCCTTCTCCCTGTTGACCACAGAAACTATGACAAGATCCTTTTTTCCAACTTTCCATGGTCATTACCTGGTAACAAATCTCCTACCAACACCTATCCCCAAGTCATATTCACCCCCTGGTAGCTGCTTAAACAGTATTTGAAATTCTAATCCTTTTTTTTTTCAGAAAAACAAGACAAAGAAAAACTTTTCTACTCCTCCTGCTGCCTCATGATTCTTCTCCAATGAATATGCCAGTTGAACTCACTCACTCATCTCAGCCATCAGTTATCTTCAGAAATTGATGCTCTCCCAGTCTTGTTGAATTAAGTGCATATGGTTTATTCTAGGGTGCAGCAACATTCAGAGAGTGAGAGATAATGCTAAGAGGGGAGAGGCAATAGTAGACAACTCCTGTGGGTGAATGGGAATTAATTATGTAGGGACATTGGAGGGACTGCATATGCCTTGTTAAGCGGCAAATGAAAATGACTAAAGTCATTTATTTTTTGAGGCCCACCTCAGTGGGTATTTAGTCAGGGACAGCAGTTTTCTGCAGTCTCAGGGCAATGTTTCAGACACCACATGGATGGATGCATTCAATGATAGTGGGAAGGCCAAATGTCTATGAGTGAATACCAAGCATAGCTATATTTTTTGGTTCATTTCAGATTAGGGCTGCAGAAATGTAGCTACCACAGTCTCTCTCTCATCTATATATTATTCCATAGTGTACCATTTACTTCTACTAATCTACTAATATAATACATAAAACATTGCAAAGCGTGATAATCACATGATGACAACTTTTAAAGTCTACTGTTTGTGCTTTGTAGTATTGTTATTCAACCTAATGCTATTCTGCTCTGTTATATTAGAATCCCTTCTTACAAATGCTATACCGTAAAAACAAAACAAAGCAACAAAACAAAACAAAACAAAATAAATGCTATGACCCATTCCCATGACTAAAATCAACAGAAACTGATACTTTCTTCTACTATGATCTTTTTTCACTCTCATCTTCTTTCTTAAAGCAAACTTCATTTGTTACAACATTTAGTTATTTTATATCTTTTGAAAGAGAGAGGGAAGTACCCTTGAGGAGTTCTTATCATACTAAGATTCCACCCACCCCACTCTCCATCCTTCCAGTCAGCCAGAATCACAGATGTGCCCACAGGAACACCTGGCTTGTTCAGACTGAACAAGGATTTGAACCATGGGTCTCACATGGAACTCTACTATATCTCAGTAGTATTCTACAACCTGTAGCACCATGTCTGTGCCACAAACTACATTTTAATAGAATAAATATAATCCAAAGTCTCTGAGCAAAAAATGGATGACTGTACAGAATATTAGAAGATTCTTTTTGTTGGGAACCAGCAGTTAGCGTAATGGCTATGTCGCTGGACTCCCACGTAGTCGACCGCGGTTCTTGTCCCGGATCCGGTGGCTTAAAACTCACGCCGGGCGCGTGTGCGTGCGTGCCCAAGATCCCGAGAGGAGAATGGAGGAGAAGGGATTGCAGCGTGACCATCCCCCCTGGGGGGTGATTTCTCGCTTTCTGTCTCTATGTCTCTCTCTGTCTGGCTGGCGAGCGCACGCATCCTACAGTGAAAATCTCTCCAAAAAAGGAAGATTCTTTTTGTTGACCATATGTAAACCATAATAATGTCAACAAATGAAATAGTTAGAATATAGCAAGAATATAGTTGCACTTGGGAAATTAAGAGGACAAGTAGACAAGGGTTTGGCATGTATTAGGCAAACTTTAAAAACCTATTAGTGCATAAAGCAATGGCTGCAATGGAAGAAACTGAAATTTCAAAACAAAGCATTACTATCATTCCATCCAAATGTTGTAGAGACTAATCTGGGCAACACAATCAGGCACAGGGCATCTCTACAGAAATAAAGGCATGTGCTAGCTTTTTACTTCTTCCCTGTTAGCAGACGGTATGCTCTACAGCTGAACTGAAATAGTTCCCCTGTATGATTTAGAGCAGATATCTTTCAAAGACATCAGAGGTCTTTCCTTCTGAACTGTGAAAGGATTTGAAGTTTTTCCACACTTGAGAAAGCTGTTAGAAATAAGAACCTTTTTGCTATTGCTCTCATAACTATTTAATCTTTCCATTTGCTTAACAAAATTTGTGCTATCTGAACTGTTAACCACAGGATAAGGTTTGTTCTGAGTCAGAATAAAGGCCTTGCAGGAAAAATCCATATTTGACACATGCTGGTGATACAAAACCCCTAAAAATGTGGAATAATATGTGAGTCCTATCTAGGCGCACAGGTGTTCTACCAGATGCAGACTTTGCCTCCATTCTCTTCAGGAGGAAAATCACACATGCTGGTGATACAAAACCCCTAAAAATGTGGAATAATATGTGAGTCCTATCTAGGCGCACAGGTGTTCTACCAGACTTTGTCTCTATTCTCTTCAGTAGGAAAATCTGCACTGATTTGCTGACTGTTAGGTTTAGAAGAGTCAACTGACAATGAGAAATTTTAAACAGTCTCTTTCTAAAATATCTGTGTGTATGAAGGTGTGTGTGCACATGTGTATGTGTGTGGCATGGGGGAAAATGCAATTAAAGAATTCTTTCTGCAAACACTGCTTCTACTTCCACAGTCTACTTTAAACAAACTCTCTGAATGATTATAATTAAAAACTCTTCCATGGGAAGATAGAGATTGCTGAGTCTTTATAAAACATCTTTCCTCAGATTAAAATACCCATTTTCCTTTCTTTAGTATTTGTCTATATGAAGGATCTAATTAGAACTAATTAAAGTATAAGGGTACCAATCCTAATGAGTGTCTATTTTGAATACATTCTTAAATGATGTGCAAAATAACATGTCTGAACCTTTTTCTGCTTAGCAAAGGATAGATAAATAAGAGAAGATGCATTTTCCAAGGTCAAAACAAAAATGGGATTTGAAGAGCACATATCTCTAGAATGTATCATGGGAGAGAGTAGAACACCGAAGATGCCTTTCACTAGGTCAACTTGTGCCTTGCTTCACATGCGCACTTGCGCTATCCCTCTATTTCTGTCTCTCTTTATCTCGATTTCCAGTGGAATTTTATAGAATTGCTAAACCAGACAACCTGTTAGTGAGACTGGAGAGCTGGAGAGACACAGCAACCTTCCGCAGCTACCACTGTGTTTCATTATCTCAAGGGTGAGAAGAGCGCCTCACTCTCGTCCTTCCTCCTTCTTGCGTCACTGATGGTCACTAACATGGATTACATTTAACCACATTTTTCTTTTTACTGATTTTAAATTAATTTGATCCATAAAGGACTACACGTTTACGTTTAAAAATAAAAGAGGTCTAAAGTTTCATAATGAAAAACAACAATCCTTTACTTAACTCCTGCCCACCCGTAGTCCCATACACCAAAAGAAATCACACTCAAAATAAAATTATATTTTTGGCAAATGATGTTTGGTAACTAAGTAATAGAAGAGGTCTCAAATAATTTCTTGGAAAATATATTATTGAAAAATTACTCATGGATTTTTTTTTTTTTTTGGAGAGATTTTCACTGTAGGGCGTGTGCGCTCGCCAGACAGACAGAGAGAGACATAGAGACAGAAAGCGAGAAATCACCCCCCATGGGGGATGGTCATGCCGCAATCCCTTCTCCTCCATTCTCCTCTCGGGATCCTGGGCACGCACGCACACGCGCCCGGTGTGAGTTTTAAGCCACCCGGTCCGGGACACGAACCGCAGTCGACTACGTGGGAGTCCAGCGACATAGCCATTACGCTAACTGCTGGTTCCCAAATTACTCATGGATTTTAAAGATAAAGTCATATTATAATTCTGCTCTCCCATAAACATTTGAAGTCCTCCTATGTTCAATACAGGATGGCGACAGCAGGTGGTATGGAGATTTAGGTCTGCAGTTCCAATCCCAGATCCAGGAACTTCAAAACCACACCAGGCACATGTGTGTGTTCCCAAAATCCGGAGGAAAAAAATGGAGGAGAAGAAATTGGAGCCTGGCTATTCCCACCTCCATAAGGGGGAGCAGGATTTCTCACTTTCCTTCTTTCTATCTCTGACTCTATTCAGCCAGTCCATGTGCCCTACATCAAAAAAAAAAAAAAAAAGAGAGAATATTTCTTGGTTTGTCAATATTAGACATTAACATAGTAATCCCTCTTGGTGAACCATCTTTATATTCTATCCTCCCAATATTATTCATTGTTAATGTTTTTGTTAAATCATAACAGTTTATATTTTATTACTCATGTATGATTTACATATAATGTATGAATTAGTAAAAAAAAAAATTACATATTTATTCTTGGAGCCAGCAGATTATGTGTTGGTTAAGGCACTGGACTCACACATGGCCAACCGTGATTTGAATCCCAGACTTGGTGACTTGAAAATCATGACATGGGGGTTGTGTGTGTACCCAAAATCCCAGGAGGAGAATGGGGAAGAAAGGATTGCAGCAGGGCCATCCCCTCTAGGGAGTGATTCTCACTTTCTCGCTCACTGTCTCCAGCGAGTGTACATGCCCTGTGGCAAAAACCTTAAAAATAATATTTTTTTCTTAGACACATGTATAAAAGTTTTTCTTATCATTGATAAACAAACTTATATTATTAAGTTTTTATTTGATTAGTTTTATCAATATCATTATTTATTTTCTCCCAAAGCTACACTAGACTTTTCAAATTCTATGTATTTTTTCCAGATACTCAAATACCAAAATAAATTACTAGTTCTATTAACTAATTTCCACTGTCTTTTTACACACTATCTTTTAAACCCACCACCTCCTTTTCCCATGAAGCTGATATTCTTTAGACATGCACAGTGCCCATCCTTGGACTTTCCTTTGTCACTTTTGCCCTTTATTTCCTAGATCTCATGTCCACTATATACCTACTACTAGAATTTTACTTTCTTGTTCTATTCACAGCTTTTAACCAGAGATAGATATTGTAAAGAAAAACAAATATCTTTCCTTTTTTTTTTTTTTTTATTTGAGGATTTGTCATAGGGTATAAGTGCTCACCAGACACAGTGAAAGAGAAAGTGAAAAATTACTCCCCACCCCAGGATGGAATGGCTGTGCCAAAATCCTTCCTTCTCCATTCTCCTCCTCAGATTTTGGGCATGCGTGGACACATGCCTGGTGTTATTTTCAAGTCCCCAGGTCCAGGACTCTAACTGTGGTCAGCTATGTGAGAGTCCAGAGCCTTAACCACTACGCAACCTGCTGGCCTCTCTTTCTCATCTTAACTCCTAACTCTGGATCTTATAACAAAAGAAAGATTAACAAAAGAAAAATCATACAGTTGCATTTAATATAAAACTTATGTGACACAGGATCTTTCATAAGAACTAAAGACCCAAAGAAATTGGTAAATTTGTGTTCTTTTATACTTGGGTTTAACAAAGAGTGGAGAGTCAGAAACTGATAATGTCTGGCCTGGGAATGTTCTTTGGTGTATTACTTGTATAAGCCCATGTACAATTATGACCTTTTTACCTTACTAACATTCAGGCTCAGTATCACACAGCATGTACATATGCAGAAAATGGACCTTAGGAGCAATATTATGTGAGAAATTCAAAGACGCTTGATCTGAAGAAAGCATGAGAGGCAATTTTGTGAAGGAATATGAATCATAGGAGTACAACAGATTAAAAGCTTTGTACCTGTTTTTTGCATTCCTGGCTTTACAAGTTACTGACCCTGCAAACTTGGACAGAGCCACTGACCTTTGAACCTGAGTATTATCAATAACAAACTGATGATCTTAATATCTGCACTGAGGGATTCCTTTTCTTTGTTTCTCTTTTCCTTTTTATTTTTTACATTTAGTCAAGACTAAAAAAAATCAGTCATGTCTTTCTATTTTAGGTGATTCTATCTCACTTTCTCAAATAGAAAATTTTAAAACTTTTTTGCACATTGACTTTATAAAGAATTAAATTTATTTTGATATAGAATTATATGTTTTATGCCAGCCATTAATTCTAATTATAGCACACAATGTCTCAGTCAATTCAATAAACAGAAGTCTGTTGCCAGAAGCTGTCCTCTAGAAAATCAGCTAGTTAAATATACAGTTTGAAGTGGAAAATAAAAATAATACTAAAGAAAATAATATAAATCAAAATAGAAGTTGCATTCATTTCTCTCATTAAAAATTAAAGAAATTATTCAGTTCATCCCTTTTTATAACTAAATTAATATGTGTAGAAGAAGAGAAAACAGCAATACATCATATTCTAATCAAAGGAGTAGAAATGAAAGAACACAAATTAAGTAGCTCATTATACATGTCAATTACCAGATAGCTGACTTTAAAATTACACCTTGCAACCATGGCTAGAAATTTTCGTCAACTGTGCAAATGTTCTTACAGTTAATTCTATTTTCCTAATTGACAATCTAACATTAGACTTTCTCTCTCTGTCTCTCTCTATATTTTTTTTGTGTGTGGCAATTTAAGCCCACCTAGTGTATTTGTGAGTATTCATCTCACTTTATCAACAGAGATTAAAGACTTAGACTAGCTGGTAATCCCGTTATCTTGCATGATAAAAGCAAATGTATCTTTGGTCACTGCCTGCAGAACTCAAGGGATTTATCATGAGTGAGTATAAAATCCAATTAAATTTTAGCTTTCTTAGCAGCCATGTGGATCATTAGTTTATTCACTTGAATGCATATGTTTACCACTATTCTACTAGGGGATTTTCAAGAATTTAAAAGAAACTTGATTTGATTTGACTCAAAACAAAAATTATTTAAAATAAGGTTGGCATATGTGAAATTAGTTTTTAAATGAAGTATCCCATATATAAAAAAAGAGCAAGAGGCCATCTATTTTAATAAAATGAATGGATCAAGCTCACTATATTAAGGAAGGCTTCTTTAATGATCTGAACTATTGGAGTCAGATCTTAAGAAGAGAACCACATTTTGCATACCTATGAAACAAAAATTCATTCCCCCAACTCTTAACACAGACCTTCTTAAACATACACACACCTACATAAACTGCACAATATTTCTTTTTAAAAAAGGTTTATTCACTTATTTCTTCCATGATCAAAAGAACAGAGACAACAACCTCAGTAAGGCATGATCCACCTCTGGCTCCAATCCGTATCTCATCATGGACACATAAACCCTTGATATACTGGGATGTCTCTGCTGCAAATCCAGAATCTTACCGTGCATTTTATAATGCATTTCCTTTTACTAATGTACCACCTTCTCCTCAAAAAAAAAACTTGACAAATAAAACTACTTAAAAAGAATAGGAACACTTGAGTAATAACCAGAAACCAGGCTTTCTTTAACAAAACTAAGGGCGTTATTGTGAAACTTAGATAATAAGATAATATTTTGTAAAACAGTTGCTAAACTTCCTAAGACATTAATATTAATTACTACTATTATTAACATTATTATATCAGAATTCATAAATGATTCTTTTTTTTAGATAAAGTAGGTAATGGGATACTGGCTATAATGTTTTAAAGAAACTTACTGTATTGTCTAAGGGCAAAGAAACAATAAAAATAAGAGGCTTTCTCCTTTCCTGAACATAAAGGAAAGATTTACCCTTTCTTCTCTTTTCTTGCAAAATTTCTTGTTCTATCCTTTTCAGATGTACATAGATCTTTTTTAATGACTGACTAATTATCTTGCCAATCTTAAAACTCATGAAGGTTTCCTCAAAGACCTAAGACCATTCATTTGAAATGTAATCGTCAGTGGGACCAGCAGTTAGTGTAATGGCTATGTCACTGGACTCCCATGTAGTCGAACATGGTTCGAGTCCAAGACCCAGAGATTTAAACTCATGCCAGGTACGTGTGCGAGTGTGCCCAAGATCCCAAGAGGAGAATGGAGGAGAAGGAATTGTAGCATGGTCATCCCCCCCCAGGAAGTGATTTCTCTCTTTCTCTCTCTGTGTCACTCCCTTGTCTTTCTGGTGAATGCACAGGCCCTATAGCAAAATAAAAAAATTAAAAAGAAAAGAAAAAGAAATGTAATCATCAGGGAAAGTCATGCTCTATAACATTGGCAAATATAGGGGGAGGTGGGCATAACTTCAGCTGCTACCTGACTCCAAGTTGTGAAAACTACTTCATTTATTTAATGGGTTATGATTTCAGCTATATAAATGGCTGAAATTTCTATATGTTTACACCATCTTTTTAGTGTATTGCCTCTGATAATTGCCTTGTCACATTCTGATCTAATGCTTAATCAATAATAAAACTACTTTCTTTTTTTTTTTTCTACCTTTGTGGAGAGATATTCTGGGTTGTAAAAAAATTTTGTGTTTAATTATAAATTTCCCAAAATTGTCACTCTTCCTTCTTCTGAGTATCTGTATGACACCACCCAAGGTCCAAGATCTCTTAGTATCTTGAGATGGGACAAAAGCTTAGGTTGCCCTTGTTAAAAGAAAACATTTAGACAAAACAAAATTTAACAAAAGTTCAAGTGAACAGTGATTCAGCACCCAGAATGGCTTCTGAGGAACTCCAGGTGGCCACATGGTCAAATAACATATATGAACAGAAAGAGGAAAGTGAGGCAAAGAAAATGGATGTCAAGGAAGTGAGATAAACTACTGGATTGGCTACCCCTTGGTGTGTGTGTGTCTTTTTGAACACAGTTTAAAAAGCGGACTCTCTATGATTGACTGAAGCACTCTGTGATTCAAATATTTGTTAAAGAAACAAACTCCTAAGTTGGGTTATGATTTGTTTAGGAGAACTCAAGTATGTTTATAGATGAATTCTCAGGCCAAAATAGTTTGGTTTAAGAGATCGGCAGATGGTGCAATGGTTGCATTGCTAGACTATGACGTAGTTGACCACAATTTGAGTCTCAGACCCAGGGACTTAAAATTCATGCTGGGAGAAAGAGAGAGAGAGAGAGAGTTTGTGTGCCCAAACTCCAGAGAGGAGAATGGAGGAAAAGGAATTGAGGTGTGGCCATCCCCCCAGGCTGTGATTTCTTGCTTTCTATCTTTCTGCCTCTCTCTGTCTTTCCAGCAAGCATACACTTCCTAGAGTAAAAATCTTTCTAAAAGTAATAATAATAATAATATAATTTAAATGTAGATGAATAGAGTCTAATTCAACTGTATAATCTGTGAAATCCAAAGGGTTTTGCTAAAATTTCTTCAAGAAAATTCAAGAACCCTTTTTTTGCCACAGAATAATAATAATTTTTTAAAAATTGCATCAAACACTTGTTAAAAATGGTAAGACATATTTTATTGAAGCTAATGCACGAGGAGAGAAAAAGACTTTGGTATAGAGTTAAATTCAACTCCAGATAAAACTAGAGATCTTCTGCCAAAAAGGAGAGTGAGAGGTTCAGTGGGTACGACACTACAATAAGGAACTAGATTAGACATCAAGGTCAAGGATTCATCCTGAACAAGTCTAACAGAATTCTTGCTCACTGCAGGCCAGAGACTGGGCTAAGGATAACGCTTAGTTGGCAAAAAGGCTCAGAAGTGTCTGGTTGAAGTTTTAGTTCAGAAGAATGCCTTAGTCATAAATTCTTACCAATGATTATGTTGGTGATTAATAGTTTGGCTGGGTTGAGCAGAAATGGGAAGGAAGTAGAGTTAGTACTGTGGTGTAGTGGTTAAGATAGCCAAATTCTACATGGCCTACCTTGGAGTTTGCATTCATGCCTCATTGGTTTGGAAAATCATACCAGCACATGTAAGTGTGTGCCCAAAATTCCTACAGGAGGCAGAAATGGAGAAGGGATTGCAGTGTGACCATGCTCCACTGGAATGTGCTTTTTGCCTCTCTCTGTCTCTCCCCAGTGGAGTGTATGCTTCCTCTGCAAAATTTAAAAGAGAGAAAAAGAAAGAAGGGGAAGTAGGGAATCAAAGCTGGGATTTGGCAAAAAAAAGACACTGCCAAACAGTACAAGAAAAAAAATAAAAAAACTATAAGAGCTTGAATGTTATTATGTGGTCTGATTAGAACAAATATATATGATAAATATCACTAAAAGTAAGGGAATATTTACATTAGCCAGCCTCAAAAGTTCTTCTAAACATCTGTTATTATTTAGTATTATTATGTAAGCACACATTTTAAACAAACAAACAAACATATTCAACTTTCAGTTAAGTAAATATTTATTGCAAACTTACCATGTGGTGAGAGGTACTGTGACAAAAATCTATAGCTCAGAGTGTTAAATGTACCCATTAATTTCTTTTCTTTTTTCTTTTTTTTTTTTTGAGAAGTTCTGGGGCTCAAGGCCAAAAAGTTTATCGTGAGCGCGCCAGACAGAGAGAGAGAGAGAGAGACAGAGAGACGGAAAGTGAGAAATCACCCCCCACGGGGGATGCCCATGCCGCAATCCCTTCTTCTCCATTTTTCTCTTGGGATCTTGGGCACGCACACACACGTGCTCAGCGTGAGTTTAAACCACTGGGTCTGGCCTCGAACCTTGGTCGACTACATGAGAGTCCAGTGACATAGCCATTATGCCAACTGCTGGTCCCTGTACCCATTAATTTCAATACAGTAATTCAATATAATGGATATGTATATAATTATTTACAAATCAGGGAACTGAAACTCAGAGATTAGTAATATTCCCAATGTAACAGTATAAATTATTGATTAAATTTTATTTCTCTGACAAATAATTGTAAATTATTTACTTATGTAGAGGATATTGAATTAGTTCCTTGGAAGGAGTGAAAAAGGTGAAAAATCAAGATTTTCTTCAAGAACTTGGAAAAACAAACAAATAAGAGAAACAGAGCCCTATAAAAAAAATGAAAAGAGCAATATAGAAAAACACAATTATACCTGTACCAGAGTCTGCATACAGGCTGGCTTAAGGATAATTTGTTAAGTGACCACAACTTGTGTAAAATAGACTTTTTGTTTCCATCCTCTCTTTAATTTGCATGTATTTTGAATTTAAGTGGCTGGTGGGTGTTTGGCAAAGGGAGAGTTTCATTTTCACCTGTTACTTTACAGCTGAGAATGAATCCTTAATTTAAATTAGCACCTTTATTTTGAAAGCCAAAAAAAATAAAAATAAGCTTTTTTCCTACCTCCCCTCCCCCAAAATGTCCTTGTGAATTTCTGAAAAGGCCTCTGTACTTTTTAAATGCAACTCTGCATTCAGCATTTCTACTTAAAATTGTGTATATTCTAATTACCTGATCTAAGAAATCATAAAGTTTTCTTTAGTGTCATGAAGCACTGATTTAATTTAATGAATTCAATAAAAATATATTCAGCACCAATGTAGGCACTATCTAGGTGTTGTAGGAGTTATAAAGATGGAAAAAGACGAGGTGTAAACTGTCAACAATCTCACACGGAAAGAGATCTCATGTGCAAGAACATCTTGCACTCATGATTATAATGCAAGAATAAAGGTACAAGATCAATGAGCCAGCCTCTAAGAACGACACTCAGTTATCTTCACCTCTAGATCTTCACAAACTTTCTTAGTCTCCTCACACTATACTATAGTTGACCTCTATGATCAATTCAATATGGCACAAGCGATGGGATGTAAACTCCAAATGTAGGTTAAAAGGTGCCACAGATGTTTTGCTCTCTCCTGTACTCTTTCTCTGCTCCTGAGCCATGCACTTGGGTTGGGGAAAGCCAGCTGCCATGTCTTGCCTTATGGAGGAGCCTTAGTGGAGAGAACTAAAACCACCTGTTAACAACCACGGGCGTGAGCTGGGAAAGGAGGCTCAATCTCTTCAGATGGTGGTAGCCCAGGCTGGCTCCTATACAACAACCTCATGAAAGACCCTGAGTCAGAGCCTCTGAGGTAAGTCAGCTCCAGATTCCTGATCCTCAGAAACTCTGTGAGATTATGAATGCTTGTTGTTTAAGCTGCTAAATTTTTGAGTTGTTTTTGCAACAATAGACAACTAATTCAAGCAACTATACAATTAAAGGAAATAAAATCAGCAGTTGATTATTGCTTCCTGTAAGGACAAGTAAAAGATATAGAGCACACAGTCATGGAGATGGTGAGCTTTTGAATGGTTTTAGAGAATAGTTTGAGTTTGGGTAATAACTTGTTGGAGATAAAGTCCTAGAACGAAGGCGTAATTAATTACAGGTAAAGAGGAAGAAGTGAATGTTCCAGTGTCCACAATGGTCCAACTATCTGAATTCTAGGTGCTTGGAGAAGACAATGTCAAGATATGTTGCTACTAAATCATGAAATACACTTAGACATCTATTGTCAAATTTAGGAACAAGAGATTTTTTTTTTTTTTAATGACTGGGGTGTGGGTTTTGTATTCTGTTTGGAAGTAAGAGATTTACAGAATTAAGCTGTGCTTTAGAAAGATTCAAAGGACAGTGGCAAGTTGAAAAAATTATTTAATCTATACCCAGCAATGTTTTGAGGGGTAAAAGACCATTCTCACTGAGGAATGCATGGTTTATCGGGAGGAACAGGCAAATAAAACAGTGGCAAGGCAGGTTCTAAATGCTATAACAGAGGAAAGCAAAAGGCAAGTTACACATGCTGGGTAGTGTTTCATGTTTATCTAGACAGCATAGATAAATAAAGAATAAAGAGGACCATTCTCACTGAGGAATGCATGGTTTATCGGGAGGAACAGGCAAATAAAACAGTGGCAAGGCAGGTTCTAAATGCTATATAAGGATATAAGGTTCTTTATACATGTGTAAAATTCAATCTTCAGAACAGTGCTCAACAACTGATATTTTTTAATGCCAATTCATAGGTGATAAAAAAAGATGCAAGAATTTTAATCGCACAGTTGGGAAGAGATGGAGCTAGGATTTGAATAAATATCTGCTTGATAATACTTTCCTGACACTTCATGCACTTCTCTGATGCCAGAGGGCTGTGTTTGTCAGCAAACTGTAATTGAAAGTCAAGTTCTAAGCAAGGCTGAAACAGACAAGACTTATTCTTTGCTTTCTAACAGAGAACTAGATTGATTCTGTTGGGGGCGATACTCCTATCAATTAAGTTAATGCCATATGATTGGTTTGGTAGAAATTCATTATCTTGATCAAGCGATTATACCTACTATAAATTGTGACTTCAAATCCATCAAAAGAGTTGGTATGGTATCCCCATATAAATAATACCAAACCTAAGCATCTGAAAAAAAAACATTCTTTCACTTTGTGAAGTCACATAAGATATGGTGGGAAAAAGAGTACTGATGGTCAAGTGTCAAGGTAGTGGTCATTAAAATAATTAATTGAGAGGCTGACAGGTGGCGAGGTTAAGGTCACTGGACTCCCACATGGCCGACAATGGTTCACTTTCTCACTTCCCTCTCTCTCGCTCTTGCTCTCTCTCATTCTGTCCTCTCTGATAAAATTAAAACAAATATATAAATAAAATTCAATTAATAATTATTTAAAGAATAAAATAATTTATGGGGGCCAGCAGGTGGCCTAGTGGTTAAGAATAAAATAATTTATTGAACAGGAGTAGTTTCAATTAAACATAAATAGACACTAAACTTTTAAGGTAGATCCTTGACTCTAGATGAATTATGATACTGATAACAGTAAAGATTATTCAAAATAACAGATAACCTAAGTGAAATTTCTGGCAAACATTTGAAAAGAAATACAATGTTAATATGCTATATTTCCCCCAAAGATTTATATTTAAATATGTTTGTTTTTTTAAGTTTCATTTATTTTTTCCTTCCTTGAGGCACATCTGTTTTGAGGAAAACAGTCCCTAACTGTTTGAGACCTACTAGTGTGTTGACCTATGACTTTATTTCTCTTGCTGTGTTCTGTTTCTACATCATTTACACATTTCAGTGGGTATCCTTTTTTTCTTTTTCTTTGTGTTTTACCATAGGTTCATGTATTCACTAGAAAAAGAGACAAAAACAGTAAGAGGGAAAGTGAGAAATCATCCCCTAGAAGGATGGCCACATTACAATCCCTTCTCCATTCTCCTTCCAGGATCTTGGGCACACACACCCAGCATGATTTTCACACTACCCGGTCTAGGACTTGAACTGTGGTTAGCCATGTGGGATCCAGTAGCATAACCACTATGTTATCTGCTGGCTCTGAATATCCTTTTTTTATACTAAATGATGATGCCCTCAGATTTCTTTGGGATATATTGAGTAATTTAGGTCTGGTGTACAAATTCTGCAATAGGACAGTTTTATAATGAGCTAGAAGGTCAATCTCCAAAGAGCTTACTCTGAAATTGCATATCCTGCTTATTATCTATAAGTTGAACGCTGTCTTCAGTTTTAGACAAAGAGGATGGCATGCTACCTCGAGGATCTCCACATGCAGTTTCTAGTTTAATGTTCAGATCTTGCTTATGTGAAGTCTCTACCTGTATCTTCATTTAAGTCCAAATCCATTTTATAGGACAACAGAAAAGAAAAATCTGAGAAGCAAATGTACTACTGACCTTCCCTTATTAGAGGAATGGTGACTTGTACATTAAGGGCTGGTGCCATTCCCGAAGGTCACTGGAAAAGTCAGTCCTGGCTTTACTGCTCTATATTAGGTGCTGGCTTTGCCCTCAGAGTCCACCGAACCAAGTCCTGGGGGGAAAAAAATGTGCAAATTCAAGTCTTCCTAAAACCATGATCCACCATAATTTCTGACTCAGAAAGCTCGTTTAGATTTATAACCATCAACAATGAAATCATACTTTTATATTATTTCCCTCTGTTATGTATTCTTTCTTATACACACACACACGCACACATACATATATTATGAAACTGTAATTGTCCTGAAATATATTTTATTCTCCTAAATTTTAAGAATTTCCAAATTACTGTTAGTGTCACTACCATCGGGAAAATGTAAATGTGAGCTATCTCTTGAAACCATACCTTAATACATGAAAAAAATATTCCTGGGCTATTGAAAACATTTTCTGACTATTCTTCTATTAATAATATCCTTCTAACAATAAATAAAATTTTCAGTTATTGAACACTTGGTCTCAGCCATGCACTGTGTAAGAAAAATTCTAAACGTCCATAATTATAAACTATTAAAATCATAACCAGTTAAAACTTATGATTGTCTCATGCGTGTGCATGCCCAAGATCCTGAGAGGAGAATGGAGGAGAAGGACTTGCGTTGTGGCCATCCTCCCTGGGGGGTGTGATTTCTCACTTTCTGTCTCTCTGTCTGTCTTTCTGGAGAATGCACATGCTCAATAGCAAAAACCTCTCCAAAAATAATAATAATAATAATGATAATAATAATGATATCCAGATGATGGCATAGTGATTAAGTCACTGAACTCCCAAATAGTCGACCATGGTTTGAGTCCTGGACTTGGTGCTTAAAACTCACACCAGACACATGTATGTGCATGCCCAAAACATTTAGAGGAGAATGGAGGAGAAGGGATTACAACATGACCATCGCCCCTGGGGGGTGATATCTTACTTTATGTCTCTATCTCTCTCTGTCTCTCTGGCAAGCACATGCGCTCCCTATGGCAAAAATATTTAAAAAAAAAAATGATAATGAAGACCAGCAGTTGGTATAATAGTTATGTCACTGGACTCCCACATAGTCAACCATAGTTCAAATCCCAGACCTGGTGACTTAAAACTCACACTGGGTGTGTGTACATGCATGCCCAATATTCTGAGAGGAGAATGGAGGAGATGAAATTGCAGCATGGTCATTTCTCCTGGGGAGTGATTTTTCACTTTCCATCTCTCTCTCTTTGTCTCTCTGGTGAGCACCAGTGCCCTATAGCAAAACTCTCTCAAAAAATAAAATAATGATAATGTATAAAATTAAATAAATAATTATTTTTTTAAATCTTGACTTTTGGATACACTGAAACTAAAATATGCATGAGATGGAGATATTGAGTCTCCAGTTGACCCTGAGGTCATATACTCAAGAGACATTTCTAAGTATTACCAGAGGTGAAGGCAATTGGAAATGAAAGTATGACTTTCATATTTTATATAATCTGCCTGACTTTCTGGGTCAAATCCTAGACTACCTCTCTTTTTTCAAGACCTTAAAAGTTTCTGATACAGGGAACCAGCAGTTAGCATAATGGCTATGTCGCTGGACTCCCACGTAGTCAACCACGGTTCGTGTCCCAGACCCGGTGGCTTAAAACTCACACCGCGTGTGCATGCGTGCCCAAGATCCCGAGAGGAGAATGGAGGAGAGGGGATTGCGGCGTGACCATCCCCCCCCTGCGGGGTGATTTCTCGCATTCTGTCTCTCTGTCTCTCTCTGTCTGTCTGGTGAGCGCATGTGCCCTATAGCAAAAACCTCTCAAAAAAAAAAAAGTTTCTGATACAGATCTCAATACACAGAAAAAGATTCACTTGTAGTATAAGAATAGATGTTTCCATTTTAAATCTTGACTTCTAACACCAAACTTTACTAACTGGGCAGTGTTGGTCTGTTTACTGAGCCCTTCCTGAGTTCCGTGTTGTTTTTTAAGAGGGAAATATAAAAATACCTATCTCACAGGGTTGCTATGAAGACTAAATAAAGTACCATAATATATGAGAATGTACTTTACAGCTCCAATGGCTCCAAATAGTATGCAGATCTGATACTAATGACATGTAGTTGCTGTTCTTTATCATTCAGGGTACATATGTGGTGTTTGCATACACACACGTGTGTGTTGGATCTCCTCATGGTAATTCGTTGTTTTCTGTTACTGCACTGGAAGTGGTAAGATGAATATTTTACTTACATGTTGGGCCTAATTTCTTTTCTTTTTTTTAATAGACCATAGACTAGTTTATTTTTAACATCCATCATACCATGAATTCATAGGGAATAGATTCCAGAAGCTCAGGTTCCTTTCCATTGGTTCTCACAAACTATGCTTCTCTGGGTGGAGCAGGCTATCCCTTCAGTTGAACCCAGGCACCTTTCTCTTTACCTTCCTTTTTTTTTCTGATCATTTTTCTTCACACATTTTAGGAAGCTATCTCTGTTCTTAGAATGCTTAATCTGCTCAATACATATATTCATTCTCTTGGCAAGAATCTTGCCCTTATTTGTTTACAACAATGCCAACAGCATGCTGAGTAACATTGTAGACTCTTCCAGTTTTGCCATGGTGACATTTGTGGGGCACTCCTTTTTAAACAGTACTCATGTCCTTAATGTCTACAAGGCCACCTTTCTTGTAGGTTAGCATATATGTTAGAAACATAAAGTGGGTCCTAACTTCTAAGCAAATACTCACATAGAAAGAGGAAGGGAAATACACTCTATCCCCAGGCTGTTACTAAAATTGCGCAGTTTAATGAACAAATGAATGGATCATATCTCTGCTCTTGAGACTTTCCCATTTGTTCTAAGACTCAGACTTTCCCTCATTAGGTACAGTTGTCTGTGGCAGGGAAAGTCATGAGGCATGAACAGCATTCACATACAGGGGGATTTTTGCAAAATCCGTGCCATTTTCTAGGTTGTTTGGAGCTGGAGAATCTGGTGGCTTCCATACACTTGTCATGCACATCATTGACATGTGTCCACTTTCTCTATTTACTAACTGCTGATGCATCAGTTCAGGTCTCTGGTGTCCCACACATGGATTACTACAAATGTTTTTTTGCTTTTCAATGGGCTTTGTTCTGACATAATTCTTTTATCATTTCTCGGTCCTATCAGGACTTTGTGCACACACATGTACCCAGCACAGTTTTCAAACTGCCAGAGCTGGGATTTGAACCATGATCAGCCATGTGAGATCTTACTCTTCATATGTAATGCTTAACATCTGCATAATGGCTGGCCCACCTCTGGGTTTGTTTAATACCGTGTCTCTCTCCAGTTAGCCTCTTACCCTACTGTTCCCATTCTCAGTCTCTTTTGCTGGATTTTTACCAGTGTTTCAGAACTAAGGTCTCTATTATTTTCTGTCCACATTATATCCCTAAGTGCTTCCATTCAGCTAATGACTGCAAAGTGCCAATTGTATTCTGATGACTTCACAGGTACATTTAGCCCCTCCCCCCTGCTCCACAAACGATAGTGACTGCTTACCTGGCATCTTCAGCAGGGTGTCTAGGAGCAATCTGACTTTAAACACAGAGAAAACAAAGCTTCTAGTTTCCCCACCACAAACTCTCCCTTTTCTTTCTGTCTTGATGACTGATATCACCATCCACATAATGGCTCCAAATAGTTGAAAGAAGAAGAGAGAGCAGTCTTCATTCCTCTCTTGCTTTGGAACTCTGGTCATTTCAACCAGCAGTCCTACATGATATGGAGTATTTAAAATAGAAACACAAATGATCATTTTATCCAGTCAATAACTATTTATTCACTATCTTATTCACCTAAAACATAGGCATCCTCCTCTCCTACATCCTAATTTCTGAATCCCCACTTCCAATCCAGCAAGTCTAATACCACTTTCTCCCATGTTTTTCCTGAGTTGGATCTTTTTTCTTTTTCTTTTCATTTTTTTTTTTTTGAGAGAGATTTTTGCTAGAGGGTACATGCACTCACCAGACAGACAGAAAGAGACAGAGAGACAGAAAGCGAAAAATCAGCCCCCAGGGGGGATGGCCACACCGCAATCCCTTCTCCTCCATTCTCCTCTGGGGATCTTGGGCACGCATGCACACGCACCCAGCATGAGTTTAAGCCACTGGATCTGGACTCTAACTGCTGTCAACTACATGGGAGTCCAGCGACATAGTTATTACACTAACTGCTGGTCCTTAGTTGGATCTTTTTTCATCAAGTTGGGGTTAGTATCTCAGCTCCTGCAATTCTTCCTCACGTTCACTTCACTCCAGATGAGGGTTTCATTTTACCTCTTACATGTACTCTGCAGCAGTTGGACTCTAGGATGAACAAAATTTAGTCTGTAGTCTATTGGTTTTTCCCTTTCTGAAACACTTTCTCAATGATCTTTATGTGGCTATCCCCTTTAGGACATTTAACTCTTAATTCTTCAGAGACATTTCTTAATAATTCCAGCTGAAATAGGCTCCTCCTTCCCCCCCCCACTTACTCTACTGCTTATATTTCCTTTATAGTATTTTTCATTACCTGAAATATCTTGAATTCAATAAATTAATTAGTATTTGTTAATTACTAATTAATTTAATTAATTTGTATTAGCTTATATCTTAATCATTTATTAAAAGATAGTAAATAACTGATTATTGAATAAATAAAATCAGCAGTTGTGCTTCTATTTGAAATATCCTCCTATAATATAGAAAGTTGATTGAATTGGCCAGAGTTCCAAAGCAAGAGAGGAGTGAAAACTATTATATTTTTATATTCCAACTAAGCCATGCTTCTATATTAAGCAATTTTAATATTATAAACACATTTTATGGTAATATAATGATTTATTTTTTCACACACTATCAGATCAACCTTTAATTTTCTAAAAAATAATATTTTTGTGTTAATGATTTGCAATTTACTAGAGCAGAAACTTGAAATTTTAATTAAACAAATGAAATTTTAGCAAAACAACACTTGGCTCAACAAAAACTCTCTATGTTGACTGTAATCACAGAGAGTATAAACTTGTGATTTGGCCAAAAGACAAATTCATTGTGAAAGTGGTGTGTTGTGGTGATTAGCATGGCAATCAAATCAGCAGGGAAGAAAAATGCAGCTTGATTGGTTTATTATCAGAGTAATTAATATGTATGGAGGTGCAGTTGTCCATTAAAAACTGTGTATCACCCTGTGAAAATAAGAATAAACAAAGTCACTATCACTAACAAGTTTATGAATAATGACAACCACAAAAATAAGCAAAAAACATCCCCTTGACCTTTTGCTCTTTTCCCACCTTTTTGCACATTAAACATATCATTTGATCATTGTTACTTTCTGGAAGAATGTGAAATGTAGATTTAACAAATACCTCTATGTCAGACTTTATAAAAATGACTATTTGAACAGTATTAACCTACTTATCAATAGTCAATATGTGAGGTAGCTGGGTACTGCACTCACTTCTGCTTCTAAATGGCATCAAACAGCAAAACCAACCTCTGGTATGCACGGTTATGACCTCGTCACTGTGCTAAGCATTTTACATGTATAATTTAATATAATATTCACAAGAAGTACATGAGATATACTGTACTAGTTTCCTGAGAAAACTAAGGTTTTAAAATATTAAGTACTTTTCCCAAGGTAACAGAGGTCCACAATTGAAGTACGGGTTTGTCTGAAACCAATTAGGGTACTCCAGGGTCCATGCTCACTCTTTAATACTCTTATCTCCCCAGTTTTATCACAAAATGCTATCCTCAATGTTCATTACATCCTTTAAGATATAGTTTCCCATGCTTTCTGCATTCAAGTGGCCAGTGGAAAGAATGGATTCATTGCATCACTTGAGATGGGTAAAATAAGGGCTCTGGAGCTGGTTGGGACAGTGCAAGAAGAGGGGAGTGAAGAGGCTGCTAGGAGTGCAAGGCAACAAGAAGCAATGCCATCAGAGCAGGAAGTGATTGATCATGGTACTTGCATTTTGGCAAAAATCTATTAACAGTGTGGAGCTAGCCAAAATTCTAAAATAGATTCAGTATAAAATAATATTTTGAAAAGTACCTATTGCCTCTATCTATTTTAGTTATGAAAAGACAGTATAGGTTGTTTTTCTTCTCAAATTTAAACTAAATCAAACTGTAATTAACACAAACTGTAAGCCAAGTAAACTAAAATTTCAAATTAATTTTTCAAATTAACGGTGAAAATAATAATCCAGCATTATGCTTAATACTAACTTTTTTATTTGGTATGACTTGAAAATCTGAGCATGGATTTTTCCAAATCATGATTTTGAAAATGATTTTTCAAATTTATGGAGACTAAAAAGACTGTGTCTTAGGATTAATCAGGCAATTCAATTAAACTCAATTAAATCCTAAGCAATTCTACCCATCCATTATAAATATATGTTCATCATTGTCCCAGTCTGTTTTCTGTGATTATATCAGAACCTTAAAGACTAGGTGAATTTATTTATTTTTTTTTTAGTTTTTTACTATAGGGCGAGTGCGCTTGCCAGAAAGACAGAGAGAGAGACAGAGAGACAGAAAGCGAGAAATCACCCCCAGGCACACCACAACAATCCCTTCTCTTCCATTCTCCTTTCAGGATCTTGGGCACATACACATACACACTCCCGGCGAGAGTTTAAGCCACCGGGTCCAGGATTCGAACCGCGGTTGGCTACATGGGAGTTCAGAGACATAGCCATTACACTAACTGCTGGTCCCAAGACTAGGTGATTTTTAAAGATGATTAATTTATTTGGTTCATGGTTTTAGAGGCTGAGAAGTTTAAGGATATGGTGCCCTATCTAGAGGGGGTCACCCTGTGATGAAATGACAGAGACTGAAGCAAATGTTTGTTAAAGAAACCACAAGAGTGAGCTGAACTCACTTTTGTACCAACTTGTTCTCTTAAGCACTCACTCCTGGGGACCAGCAGATGGTGTAGTGGTTATGTTGCTGGATTCCCACATGGTTGACCATGGTTCCAGTCCTGGACTTGGTGGAATGAAAATCATGCCAGGTGCATGTGTGTGCTTGCCCAAGATCCCAGGAGGAGGATGGAGGAGGAAAAAATGGTGGCATGGCCAACCCCCCCTTCTTACTTTCCCTTTCACTATGTCTGTCTCTTTCTCTAGCAAGCACATGTACCCTAAAGCAAAAATCTAAGAAAGAAAAAGGTAACAATATTAATTCAGTCACCTCTTAAAAGCTTCATGTTTTAATACTGTTATATTAGCAATTATATTTCCAACACATGAACATTTGGGAGACACACTGAAATTATAGTAGGACTCATTTTTGTCAACATGGTAGACATGAAATAAATTAAGAACAAAAGCTAGCTCATCTGGTATTTGAAATTAAAATTAAAAACTGAGGCTGAATACTTTTAAATAGCTTGATACTAATGTCAAAGAAGAAATTGGAACTCACATCTAGTGGAGACGGCTAACGTGCCTATAGGTATTTATCATAGAATCATTTACCCATATATAAAAAGTAGAATCTGAGTAGACTGAGAAAAAATTTCAGTGCCGTCCTTTCTGTTTGTTTGTTTTAAATTGCCAGAGACTACACACTCTCACAAGAGAGAGGGAGAGAAAGCAAGAAAGCACTCCCTCTCATGGGTCATATTCACGCTGCAATCTCACCTTTTTCATTTTCCCCTCCAGTCAGAATTTTGGACACAAACACATATACATCTGGCATGTTTCTCAAGGAGCCAGGCCAGGACTCACGTGGTTAGACATTTGCAATCTAGTCACCTTAACCGGTAGGCAATGAGCTAACCCATAAGCACCATTCTTACATGATAAAGCATTAATAATATTTCTGAGATGGAAACAACAATCGCTAATAGGAGAGAGAAGTGAGACAGACTGGTAGAGTAGTGAGCTGTGGGAAGAAGATGAAAGCTTAAGTGATCTTACAAATGAAAGACTTTGTCATTTGTAGTTATTGAAAGAGAGTTGGACTTATTCCAATAAGAAGAAATAAAAATATTAAAAATTTGAACTCTTTTACCAGCTTCATGACAAAATGAAAGTGAGAGCTATAGAGATGTACCTAGAGGCTGCCAATTCAGTAGCTTGGCTGATAAAGAGAAGAGACAAGATCAGAGAGCTCAGTCGTTTGAAGTAGGAGCTACAGTGAGATTTATTTAAGTGCAGAAATGAAGAAAATAGTGATGGAGGGATTAGTGGGAATCAGAAACAGGTTGACTGGGGAAGAAAAAAGGTTAAGTAGAAAGTTATTTTTGAGATTAGGTGCTTGGGGATCTGGAAAAAAATGTAGCTGGTGATTTAAAAAATATATCTTCTGGGACCAGCAGTTGGCTTAGTGGTTAAGACACTGGTCTCCCACGTGGCCAAGAGTGGTTTGAATCTCAGACTCAAAGGCTTGAAACTCACTCTGGGAGCATGTCCACACTTCTGAGAAGAGAAAGGAGGAGAAGGGACTGTGCCGTGGCCATCCCCCTGGAGGTGATTTCCCGTTTTCTGTCTCTCTGTCTCTCTGTGTCTCTCCAGTGAACACACACATCTTATAGCAAAAATTTTAAAATAAAATAAAATAAACAATACCTGCTAAGGAAAGTTAATCCATGCACATAAAATAATAATTTTCTTATGTCCAGAGACAGACAAATCAACACTGACCAGGCATTCTTGTGAGATAATTCTTCCTTGATATGTATTTGTACATTTTTCTGATTTCTAGAATTGCTTCAAATTACAAATGCCACTTCCTGGACCAGTGATTCAGTCCCACAAAATAACTAGATGGGTGGAATAAAGGCAAGATATTATTATTACTATAATTTTAAATATGTTCCTTATAAATTATTGATGACTGTTATTTATTCATCATTCAATTAGAAATTCATATTGAAGTTAAGTGAGCTTCCTGAAGGACAATTTCTATTCTTGTACTAGCTGAAGAAACTTGGAAAAGCATAAGAACTTATGACTGACTGATTGTCTTAATATTCATAAAATGGAAAATGTGTGTCTGATGCCCTCTAGATTACATTAAAACGAGAATCGGCAACAACAGCAACATTAACAAAACTACTACCATAAAGCCTTCCTTTGGTGGATAATACCAAATGTCTAACAGTGGGTTGTAGTTAAGCCTTAAAAAAAGATAGTAGAGCCCAAATATTTAAATTTCTTAAAAACTACCACCAATGAGTTAGTGCATATAATTTGGAAATATTAAAAAGAAGATGCATATTGTTCATTATTTGCTAGGAATTTAACCCAAAACTACATATAAATGCTAAATAGGTGGAACACAATCGGAAGCTGTAGAGAATTTATTCTGCTTTAATGCTATATTCCTTTAATCCAAGATATTGAGAACAGTCAGACCTGAATTCCTTCCTTTGAACTATTTGCTGATGTCACATACTAAACCACCACGAACTGAGTCAAAGAGAAGAATCGGGGAATTTTTTCTTGACTCACTGGAGTGTGGAACCTGAAAGCATGAACCCTGGAGTTAGGATGTACAGGAAAGTTACCTGACCTCATTATTAATTTACTGAGTGACGTTTTCAGTCATTCAAGCCTCAAATGGAGATAATGAGAATATTTATAGTAGAAGATCTGGGTAGCTGTGGATAATGTATATATGAGAACTTGGCACTTAGCAAATGGCCAACTAAAGGTAAGGACAAGTCTGACGCGGAATGTTGTTATATTTCAGAATTTAAATGGGAAGATCGGACCACCACAGAAGATAAACGTACATGAGACTGAATTGGCACTTAGAAATATCAGTGTTGATGGGACCAGAGAGTTGTAGAGTGTCAAAGCACAACTCTGAGAAGCAGTCCCACGTAAGAAGGTTCCTGGTTCAAGTCTGGAAATCTGAGTATACCAACACAGGCTGGCCTATGATCGGGACTGGCTGACAATCTTATCACAGGATCTGTTTTCTTTCTCTTCTGTCTCTTGCTCATAGAAGATAAATAATCTTAAGAAAAATAAGAAATAAATATTGGTGTTATATTTATCATTAAAAAAATGTCTTTTTGTAATTGTTACAGCTGTATGTGAACTTTCTACACACCAAGAACTAGGTCAAACCATTCCTTAGCCCATTTTTTTTTTCCTGGTCTCAAGCAAAGATATGTTGACTTTCTTAACTTCTTACCTCTAACTTAATGAAAATAAAAAGAGAAATTTCAAAAAAGAAAAAAAAAATTCTGACTCCTTCCAACTTAATTATATGCAATGTCAAATTCTTCAAGGAGCAGCCACTAAAGTTCCCAAATTATTTGCCCTTTTTAGAATGCCTTCTATTAGTTTGGAGATCTGGTAGGAGGAGTAAGCCTGGGAGTAGAGAAGTTTTGAATCAACACTCTCAGGTTAGCATAAATGCAGGTGGGAAGGGAGTTTTTATTTTAGTTATGGTTTGGCTTGGATATTATCTTCCCTGGGTGAAAGGGGTAGATTGGAAGAGTTTTGAGTGGTTGAAAAAGACTGTATAGGCAAAAGCATAAAGGGTAGAGCAGAATAGGGACTAGCAACTATAATGTGCATAAGAATCAACAGGAAAGTTTGTTAAAACAGATTTCTAGACACGAAGCCCCAAGACTTTTAGACAGGAGGTAGATCTATGAATTGGCATTCCTAACAAGCTTCCAGATAATACAAACTGGCATGTAGAACATCATGGAGAATCACTAGAAGGATAAAAGGATCACCTGTCTGCTCTAGCACGGTCCTTTCTGTTTCTGTAGTCTACCAATGTTCATATTTGATAATACACCAGATACTTGATGTTAAAGAAGGTAAGTGAGAGAACAGGTCCCTTTCAGAAGGGTCATTTAAAATTATACCAATACAATAATAGCTATAATTTATGGTGTGACTTTCTTTCTCAAAACTAATATATACAATAGTTGAGTAAGATTATGAGGAAAGGATTTTTTAGAATAGAAATATGAGATGCAGATAGTTTAAGTAATCTGTCCAAAGTGAGGCAGTGAATGAATGGTGGAACCAGGAATCAAACTTGTAATTTTGAAATAGTAAAATCTACTCTTTCAGTGGGATATACCAACTCCAAAAATGTAAGTTATCAGCTGATCGTACCTCTAGAAATGAGACCAACAAGGAAAAAATGAAGAAGTAAGCAGATTAAGCAGGTATGGTTGTAGACAACATCTTACTAAATCTTCCAGTGTCTGACTTTTGCAAACATTCTTATTTATCTAAAAATCTCATGACAAGTTGTCATAATGTACTGAGGATTATAACTCACTTTTATACTTGTGTGTGTGTGTGTGTGTGTGTGTGTGTGTGTGTTGTGTGTGTATGTGTGTGTCCAAATTTTCTAAGTAAGGTATACAAAATTTACAAGATATTTTACTCAGGTTTTAAAGTCAAATAATTAAGCCAGCCAGATGGTGTAGTGGTTATGGTGGCTAGATAGAACATGTCTGACTTCTAGTTTTGACTCCAAACCCAGTAGCTTGAGAAACACACCAGGTGTGCGTGTGTGTGTGTGCACCCAGAATCCCAAGAGGAAAGTGAAGAAGGAATTGTGATGTGGCCATCCTCTGTGGAGATGATTTGTCACTCTCTCTTTCTCTCTGGCCCTCTCATATCTCTCTGGCAAAAGTATGTTTTCTCCCTCTTTCCCCTCCCCCCTCTCTCTCTCCTTTCTCTGGCAAATGCGTGTGCCCTCTAGTCAGAAAAAAAACTTAGAAAAAAATACTTAAAAACAGTGAACATTTCCAAATATACACATGTCTCACAGTGTACAGAAAAGGTTCTTGAACATTTCTATTTTTCAATTTTTTTCTCTAGACGTTTTGAGAGTTAAGTCATTAATTTGTGCTTCTATTTCCCACAACTAAATAAAAATTCTTTATGTTCCTATTTAAAATCCACACTTCATTCCTATAGAACATTTAGTATTCTTTTCTAAAAAGATGACTGGACCTAAGAGAAAGAATTCACTTTAAGTGTTTGCTGTAATTAGTAATGATTTATAAAATAAAAAGAAAATTAAAAATCAAGTACATAATATAGTTGTACAAGTAATGAGTTTTGTGTTAGAAAAAGTAGAATTTGGGAATCAGCAGTTAGCGTAATGGCTATGTCGCTGGACTTCCATGTAGTCAACTGTGGTTCGCGTCCCGGACCCGGTGGCTTAAAACTCATGCCAGGCGTGTGTGCATGCGTGCCCAAGATCCCAAGAGGAGAATGGAGAAGAAGGGATTATGGTGTGACCATCCCTCCTGGGGGGTGATTTCTCACTTTCTGTCTCTATGTTTCTCTCTCTCTGTCTGGCAAGCGCACGTGCCCTATAGCGAAAACCTCTCCCCCCCAAAAAAATTAAATAAAAAAGAAAAAGTAGAATTTGAATTCCAATTCTGTTTTGGATATTTCCCTTTGGTATTCCTTTAGTTTTTCATATCTTCAGTTTAGTTTTTCATTAAACACTTGGGTCCTGCTTCAGTGACACAATTGGCGGGACACCTCTTGGTTTGGCTGGGACCATATGAGAAGCCTGGGTTTAAATCACAGACCAGCCTAAGCTCCTATATCCTGGCTAATGGGGAGTCTGGTGCAGGGGCTCAAAATGGTGAGACCCTGTCACAAATCCTCTCTCTTTTCTCCTTCTGCATGTGTGTCTGTCTCACTCTCTCCTCTCTCTCGTTATCATAAAAATGAAAACTGAGAATATTATTCTTATATAGGTTATTGTGGAGGCTACTGAGATTACCAATAGATTTTCTAGGAAAAGGTATTAGGTTGGCATTCAATAATGACAGCTGTTTCAATGATTATTATTATTTATTATTATTATTATTATTTTAATGCTTAGCCTCATATTTGTGTCATTTTTCTACCACAGGTCTGGTTTGGCACTCTAACTCTTCCTGTTTGAATTCGAATTAGACTCCTGGCTGAACCACTATTCTAATTTCATCTGTCTTTAATTTCAAGTAGAATCATTTTAAAATGTGGACTCAGTGTCTGTTGTCTCTGTTCTAAGGACATAAGCTGGGATGTCACTGACTTTCATGGGTACCTACACCTATTAAGCATGTCTTGTGTGGACATGTAGTTTCTCTTGCTCATTATACACCCACAGAAACAACTTTCTATTGCTATTAAGTGAAGATGCCAAAATTCAGAGAAATCAAGCAAGAGTCACACAGTCCCACGAGACTAGTCAGCAGAGTTGAGATAATAAAATGCCGAGCTTGAGTAGTGATTAGAGAATAAAGCATAGCTTCCTAAGGAAAACATAGGAGGCATCTCTTAATGCTGTCCAGCGTTTGTCCTCACCACTTGCTCTGTCCATTTATATCTCTGTGATAAGTCCAGGAGGAACAAATGCTGTTCCTCCTGCTAGTGTGTCCCTTCACCTCTTTCCCCTGAATATTACTTATCCTTTTAAGATCTAGCTTCCAGGGGCTCCTCTTTGAAGCTTCCCTGGAATCAGACAGAATGTTTCTTTCTGGCTCCATGGTAACCAATGCTTATACTTCCACAATTGTCCCAACCCCCATTATATTGGGGTTCTAATGTCTGCCTGCCTTTTCCATGAAACTCTGTGTTGTCAGGACAGGAACTGTCCATGTCTACCTTTGTGATCCCATAATTAGAGCAATAAGCAATACTTGGGAGGTTTGCAATAAATTAATGTGTGATGGAAGAATCAACAAATGGATACATAAAAAATGTAGAAGGATAAACAAGAACCCTAGTTTTACTAAAATATCAGTCAAACTGCTATCATAAAATTGATGCAAAACCATATTTTTATGTACATGGATTTCTGAAGAAAGATAGAATCTACAAAGAAGCAATCTACAAGGCAAAATAAAGTAACTCAGTGAATAAAGTCATTATGTTTGTTATAGTTGGTAATACAATTTTAGTCTGTAATTTCATTGCATAGATGGCTAATTATTATATTGCAATTTTTTCCAAAGAGTGAAAAGCAAGTAATTAAAAATAATTTCACAAATTCCTAATTTAAGAAATCTTTTTTATGAGAAGTATAGTTTACAAACATATGGAGAAAAATAGTTAGATCATGAAAATATACAAGTGTGTATAAAATTAGAAAATCTAATACTAGAAATCATTCTAGTAAAAATTTACTATAGAAAAGATAAACATAAATTATATTCATAAATATATGGGGAAAATATGTGAAATGAAGAAGAATGATTGTTAAGAAGGAGGCTATGCAGATGACCTTGGAAATGGGTTCAGAGGATGAAAAAGCTCAGAACTTTGGAGTCCAGCGACAGATAAAATACACATTATAGGACACTTCCCTTTTATAAAAATGTCTATTGTGGGGCTTAAAGTTACAGAAATAATGCACTACTCAAAAGAAACCAGATCCTACATTGGACTGCTGTTTAAGTCTCCAACTTGGTTTTCTGAAACAGGCAGGTGCACGAGTGCCCGAGATCCTATGTCTAGAGGACAGGAGGAAAGATTCCATGGAGTGTGCACATCTCTCTCTTTCTCTCTCTTTCTCTCTCTCTCTTTCTCACACACACACACACACACACACACACACACACACACACAGATGTGCATGCACAATATCATAAATCAAAACAAAGAACATGTAACAGTTTATTGAGTTTAGAAAAAGCCTCAGTCAGTCACCTCTTCTTTTCTTCTTCTGTAGTGTCTAGAAGGCCCTAGTATCTGCCAACTCTGCCCTTACTGAACCTTACATCCACCTGGTGCACATGATGGACCCAGTCAACCCTTCCTCTTCTAGTTAAAATGTCATCTATCCAGTCTGGTTCCAATTGCAAGTGATTCTCAATATCTTTTTTTTTTTTTTTTTTTTTTTTTTTGTTGCAAAAACATAGATCTGCCTACTCTGGGGAACACTGAATAGATCAGATACCAAGAACAGAAACTTATCTCTATAAAGGCTGCCGAGTTAGGGGAGGATGCTTTGGACTTTAACAAAATCAGCTATATTTTCCTCTAAAATCATTTCTGTGGTAAATTTTAGTGCATAAATATTAATAAATACACACTATATATATTGAATCATTGTAAGAGTCACAGTGTATTTTTCTATGCAAAAATGTGTCATGACCCATGAGAAAAACACATCTTTCCCAGCTGGTTTACCTGGCTTACTAGTGATGGTTTATGTGTTCCTGAATGTCAAAAATTAAAAATTAAATCCACAACTTTTGTTAATAAAGAAGTCATATTTTCAGATTAAGCAAACTATGATAGCATACTTTCATTTCAGCTTCTTTTTTTTTTTTCTGATACTGGGTTTTCTCTGGAAATAGTGAGAGATCTTCACATGACAGTATGACAGTCTCCTGGGAAAGTGATTTAGCTCTCAGTGACAGGAAGAAAGTAAATGAGCAGAGTGGATGGTACCGGATAGAGAGGAAAGCTCAGCTTGACAGCAAGTTAATTCTAATGTTCGTTTTTTCACCTCATAGCGATTTATAATGATGATGTCGTAATTCATATATGTATCCTATTTCAATAGAATGCTCTTTTTCATTTTCACTGTTCTATTCTTTCATGATGACTTCATGCAGAATTTCCTTATAGTATGCTTCCATTACTTGAGTTAAAAGGAAGAAATAAAATTAGGAACTCTGAAGAACTTTAAATATTCCTGTCTTGTGTCAACCAACATAAAGTAGTTTTCTAAAGAATAAAAGGCATACAGATATAAGTAAAATATGGAAACAAAGAGAGAAAAAAGAAAGAGAGAGAAAGGAAGAGGCTAGGTTCCCATCTGGAGGTCCAGATGAGATGTGGAACCATTCACTTCCACGTCCATGTAGTTGTGGGCACCATTCAGTCCCTGCAGTTGGAAGAATTATGGAAACATACTTTCTGTAAACTAGCAAGGGAGAGGGGAAGTGAGATGTCTGCTATGTCAGAAAAGGGTCTTGAATAAAATGAGTATGAAAGTGAAGATCACAATCTTTGCCTCATCTTATATTAAAAGAAGCAAATTGCCAGACTAATATAATATATGCTTTGAAAGTTGAAATCACTTGAGGGGCCAGCAGGTGGTGTGTTGGTTAAAATATCGGTTCCCACATGTCCAACCATGATTCCAGTCTAGACCTGGAGGCCTGAAAGTCATTCTGGACATGTGTGTGCATGAATGGTAAAAATCCCAAAAGGAGAATGGAGGAGAAAGGATGATCACCTCTCTGGAAGTGACTTCTCAGTTCTTTCTCTCTGTCTCTCCTCTTTGGGAGTATAAATCCCCTATCGCAAAAACCTAAAAAAAAAAAAAAGAAAAAGAAAAAAAAAAGGCATGAAACTAGAAGTCACTTTTAAAAGTTTTCGCATGAATCTTTTTTCCCTCTTTAAAAAAAAAATGTAATTAAAATTCAACTTAACAGCATACAACATGTTTTTTTTCAAAGCACACATTGCGAATCAATCAAGTCAAAGATTATTACCATACACACCATCCACAGCAGATAATTTTCCATTGTTGTGTCTATTAAATACTTTTCTACAGATTTCCTCCCTCCCACATCCAGTATCTAGTCCCTCCTATACAGAGATAAAAGAGGAGACATTACAATTAATGCTACAGAAAGAAAAATTATCAGAAAGAGTACTAAAAATATGTTTTTGCCACCAAACTAGACAACTCAAAAGTGACAGAGAAACATCTACAAACATAAAAACTACCAATACTAAGTCATGATGAAACAGAAAGTCTGATCCAACCTATAATTAATACAGAGACAGTCAAAAATCAAAAACTTCCCAATGAAGACAACTTTAGGACCAGATGACTTCATTGAATTCATTCAATTCTATGAAATAAATAAGAAGAATGAGTGCCATTTGCCCCAAAATTCTTTAAAATAATTGGAGAGGACACTTTACATTTATTTTAGAAGATAGAGTTAACAGATAATAAAGTCAGAAAAAGATAGCTTATGAAACAAAAAATAAAAAGATGAACAGAGAAGCAAAAATCCTGAACAAAATACTAGTAGACTAAGTCCAACAGCACAGTACAGTAAACATACACTATGACCAAGTAGCTTTTATCCCTGGAATGCAAGGATAGTTGAACATATGAAAATCAACTGATATGATTTACCACATGAACATAAAGAAGAATTAAAATTACATGACCATCTCAACAGATGTAGAAAATGCTTCAGAGAAAATTCAACATTTTTTGTGACTAAAACTCTCAATAAAAAGAAAACTAGGAATAGAAGGACAGTACCTCAACATATTAGAAGTCGTAAAAGAAAAATTCAACTATAATAGTCTTGTACTTCACGGTGAAACATTGAAAGTTTTCCTTAAAAGGTTGGAAACAAGGAAAGAATACCTACTCTCACCACTTCTATTCAATAGAATACACAAAGTTCTAGTTAGAACAATTAAGAAAGAATTAGAAGTATCTAAATCAGAAAAGAATTAATAAAATTATATCTTTTCTCATGACATGATTTTATACATGGAAAACCCTAAAGACTTCATTAAGCAAGTACACACACACACACACACACACACACATACACACACACACAAACACACTCAACTCTATTATGGGGTCAGCAGGTGGCATACTAGTTAATGCTCTGGACTCCCACATGACCAATCAGAGTTCAAGTCCTAGACCTGGAGGCTTGAAATTCATACCAGACATGAGTGCTTATGTGCCAAAGTCCCAAGAGGAGAAGGCGAACATATTGTGACATGGTCATCCCCACTGGGAAGGAGGTGATTTCTCACTTTCTCTTTCTCTTTCTTTATCTCTGTCTCTCCAGTGAGTGTGCATGTTCCCTACAACAAAAAGCTCTAAAACAAAACAAAACAAAAAAACCAAGAACAAAAAACAAGTATTAAAAACAAGTATTAGAACTAGTGAATGAATTCAGTAAAACCATGGGATACAAATCAACATACACAAATAAACTGTGTTTGTATATACTAAGAATGAGATATCTACAAAGAAAAATAGAAAGTTAATTTCATTTATAAGAGCACTAAAAATATAATATTCATGAATGGACTTAACTAAGCACGTGAAAACCTAGTATATTAAAAACTACAAAATACTGAAGAAAGACATTAAAAGGCACAATCACATGGAAAGAAATCCAGCGTCATGGATTGAGAGACGTGATATTTTAAAAACTGTTCATTTTATGCAAAACAGCTTGCAGATTCAATCCAATTTGTATATAGATCTCCTCAGATTTTTAATAGAAATGGAAAAAATTATTCTACCACTTACATGGAACCACAAAAAGCATGAATAGCCAGACTGATCATAAGGAGAGAAACGAAGCTTGAGGCAATACACTTCTTGATTTTAAAACACAAAAATCTTAGTGCCATGTGGTGGTTAAGGGTGCTGGACTCTCACATAGCCAACTGTGGTTCAGGTCCTGGACCTGGCAGCTTGCTTTTTCATACCCCAGCCCCTTGCCTCTCTCACACTCTGTCCCTCTTTCGATTAGTTAAAAATAAATAAATGGATAAACAAAGTTAAATAAAATAATTCTTTTTAAAAATAACAAAATATACAAATCTATTTTTAAATTACAAATATTTTTAAAAACCTTAAAATGAGAAATCTTTAGTAATCAAAACAGTATGGTCTTGTCATAAATACATACATATAAAGCAATAGAACAGAATATAGAGGACCCAGAAATAAATCAATACTTGTATGGCCCATTGATATTTAACAAAGATGCTAAGAATACACAATGGGGAAAAGATTGTCTCTTTAATAAATGGTGTTGGGAAAACTGAACATCTCCATACCAACAAATAAAATTGAACCTTTATCTCATACCATCTACCAAAACCAACTCAAAATGTACTAAAGGTTTCCATTAAAACACCTAAAAGTCCTACAAGGATACATAGTGGAAAATCCTCATTACATTGGTTTGGGCAATGATCTTCTGACACCATAAGCAAAATTAAATAAATAAACATGGCCAGCCCACAGTCTGGTGATTAAGGCAACTAGATACCACATAGCCAACCATGCAGTTTTTGTTTGCGGCCTGGTGACTTAAGAAACATGCTAAGTACACACATGTGTGTGCCCAAAATCCCTAAAGAAAGGGGAGACAGAGGAGAAGGGACTGTGGTGTGAACATACTCTATGGGGTGTTTCCTCCCAATCCTGCCTTCTCTGTCTCTCTCCAGTGAATGCATACATCCTCTCACAAATTAAAATAAATAAGTAAATAAGTAAACAAAAGGACTTCAGCAGATTTAAATGTTTTTGCACAGCAAATAAAATCATCAATTGAGTGAAAAGAAAACATGGAATGGCATAAAATATTTGCAAACCAAATATCTGATAAGGGGTGACTCTCCAAAATATTTAATTCCTACAATGCTGACAACAACTCAATTTTAAAAATGGACTAAGAATATAAATGAACATTTCTCAAAAAAATTTAAAAAGACATGCAAATGGTTAATGTGCATATGAAGAAAACCTTTAATGTCACTAATTATCAGGGAAATGTTAATCCAAACTACAATGAGTTGTAATCTTACACCTATCTGGAGGGCTGTTATCAAAAAACAAAAGACAGTAAGATTTGGTGAGAATGAGGAGAAATTGGAATAAATACACACAGTTGCTGAGAATGCTTAATGATGTAGCCCCTCTGTAAATCAACGGAAGTGCCTCAAAAAATTTAAAAAAAAATTATCATATGATCCATCAATCCCATTCTTGGGTATATATCTAAGAAAAAATGAAATCAGGATATCAAAGAGATATTAGTGCAACAATGATTGTTAGAACACTATTCACAATAGCAAAGATATGAAATCAATCTGAGTGTCCATAGACAAATAAATGAATAAAGTAAGTGTTGTGTACACATGCAATGGAATATTATTTGGCTTTTAAAAAGAAGAAAACTAAAAGCTGAAAGGTAGCTCATTAGAAGAACTCATGAGACTGATCCACTTGGCAAGACTCCAGTTTGTCTCCAGAGACTTTCTGAATATGCCCTGTTCCTAAGTACTGAATATGCACATGAATCAAGACTAGTTAGAGATGAATCACAGATCAAGCTCCATTGGTGTCTCTGTCTCTCTCTGTCATGGACTTGTGCACTGAAGTAATACATAAACTATGAAAAATAATAAAGATTAAAAGAAGGAAATTCTAACATATACAACAATATGACTGAATCTTGAGGACATGCTAAGTGATGTAAGCTAGTTTTTTGATAAAAAAACAATCACAGAAAACCAAACACTAAAATAGTCAAATATAAAAAAAATTAATGGAATGGTATTTATAGAATCAAACAGTGGAATATGGCTGTATATTTTGGCAATAATACATTATTGTACACTTTAAAAGGTTAAGAGCAGGAGATCTCATGTTAAGTATTCTTTACTACAATAATATATAAAGAAATTAAAAGAAAAAAGAACAATGTGGAAATACACTACTGGCATCCAAAATTTACCTTCAAAGCCAATCTAGACAGTAAGGCATTTGATAATAATTAGGTTAACAGAAGAGAAAAAGAATCTAGAAAGAGATCTTCACAGAATCAATTAATTGTCAAAACTGATGAATGCTTAAGATACTTGCATTTTATCATATATAAAATGGCACCTCAGTGAAATACAAAAACAAAATTATAAGTGAGAAATGATGAGTACAAAGTGGATGAGATATTAGTTTATTTACTTCTTTAACTCATTTTTCTTCTGTTGTTTCCACAACTGGTCATCCTTGTTAAAGTCTATCTCCCTTTGTTTATTATCCAGTTACCTGTTTTAAAAACATTGAATATCTCCTCCACTCCTTCAAGATGACATACCAAACCAGTAAGAATTTATGAATTTTTATTATATCTTTCCTCTCTCTCCACTCGTATTACCATTCCCCATTTCTTTTACTGCTGTCATGCCTTACTCAACTCTTTGATACTTCATTTTTCTGTGCTATCTTTTCTCTCTCTCTTCCCAATATACATAAATAGTATGTATTTCATTCTGTTTCACTAGCACAGTGTCTAGGATCAATGCTTTCTCAATTAATGTTAATATACTACCAGACACAGTAGCTCCTGGACTATAGATAGGCTCTAATGTCCATGTAGGCCCTAGTCCTTCTCTTCTCTCCTACGTTGATACACACCATCACTACCACTGCTTCTTACACATTTGGCAGCTAACTGTCCAGACTCAAGTTTCTACATCTCTAGTTCTCTGTTGTCTTCTCTTTGATTTGAGGTCTAGAGATATGAAACCTAGTCTATGTTTCCATAATCCAGTTGATAGGCCAACATTCTACTATTTGTTCTACTTCTTTATTTCTAGGTTTCCTTCTAAGCCTTTGGAAACTTGTTCCCAGGATAAAAGCATAGAGCAGAGGTGGGGGGGGGATGGTGAAATGAAGGCTCCTAAACAAGTTACAATTATGCTAAATTGCCAAATTATGAAATAAAGCTAAAGAGCATTAGATTTAATCCCTTGGTTCTTACAGACCTTGTCAGTCAAAACTCCTGCATCAAATCCAGAGACTCTCTACTTCCTAATTTTCCAAATAGTATTATCAGTATGGGTAGAATTCACTCTAAAGTATGAATTTTTGTGTGGGCTGCTGCTGATTTTTTTGTTTGTTTTTTTGCTTCTTTCAGAAATATCCTCACTCAGTTTCACCTTTTACTCTACCAATGTCAATCTGTCTTTAAAATCGTGCCTATAAGCTCTTCAGTGAAATTTTCCTTGATGCTTTTAGAGTAGGCTGTGTCCTTCCACACTCTCACAGTACTGCAGCACCTTGTGATTAGCACACCTGCCTCGTTCTATTGTAATCATTTCTGTGGGTCTTTCCCATCAGACTGTGATGGCCTGGAGGGCAGGGATTTTTCTAATTGATCTCTCTATTTCCTTGCCCAGCATCGAGGCATGATAGATAGTGTGTAGTCATTAAAGATCTGTGACTAAGCTAATGTCTGAAGGAGCGGTGAATGCAGGCAGTCTAATTAAATGAGTAGATTTTTAAGACATTCCCTGCGAGAAATAACATACTAGTCATGCTTGGTTCATCAGTGACACACCCAATTGTCTGGTCAGAAAATGATTGTACTTAAAAGTGATGATACACATAATCAAAACAAGTACTTGCCAGGGCAGGTAGTGGTGCAGTGTTAATGCAACGGGGCCACACAGAAAGACCATGGGCTCATATCCCAGTAACTCCTTGTACTTTCAGAAATGTGCATGTCAATAATCTGGGCCAACTGAGACTGGAAATAGGTCACAGTGTGGAGACCTCATTGGGGTCCATGTATTTCTTTCTCTCTCTCTGTTTCTTTTTGTCTCATAAAGCAAATTAATAAAAAGGGATTTTTTTGGGGGGGGGGTTGCTATAGGATGCATGCGTTCACCAGAAAGACAGAGAGACAGAAAGCAAGAAATCAAACCCCCCAGCTGAGATGGACATGCCGCAATCCCTTCTCCTCCATTGTCTTCTTGGGATCTTGGGTACGAACGCACACGCTCCTGGCATGAGTTTAAGCAACCAGGTCTGGGACTCAAACCGGGGTCAACAGCATGGGAGTCCAGTGACATAGCCATTACGCTAACTGCTGGTCCCAACAGAGGGATTTTTTTTTAAAGACAGCTGTCTTGAAAAAGAATTTTCTCACTTGTAAAAATGTTCAGGGTCGTTTTACAAATCAACTTATATGCATTTCTAATTAGGAAGCATGATAAAATACAGATTATTTTTTGAAGCTTCTGTTCTTATTTTTCAATTGATTTCTTTAATATCTTGTCTTGAGACAATCTGCCTATGTAATCCTGGATAACACAATGAACTATTGCTTCCACTTATGATGTTCAAATATGTAATTTTAAATATTGAAGAAGAATAAAAGTCTGAATAACATATTATATTTATTTCAAAGGCCTGTTTGTCTTGTTCCAAGGATTATATTGCTTAAAACCTCATGAATAGGCTTGCTTCATTTCCCCTGCTGAGGTCTATAAGGTCAGATTTGATTTTCACTTGTTAATGTCTAAATTTCTTTCAGTACTATTTCAATAGGTGCCTTCTTAATCCCTTTTGTATGTTTAATCTATTTGACTTGGTATTAATTTATCATTCCAATATCAAGCCACTTTGCTGTGTCAGAGTCAAATTTAGAAATATAAAGTGTACTTCACAGGGTAAGTGTACAGTACAGTATATTTATATTAAACTCCATTTTCTGATGTATTTATTAGATGGACATTAGGTTTGACTGTGAATAAACATAATGGCTACTGCGGTTGTGTATAGATTCAGAAATAAATTTGCTCATTTTGAAAAATTAACCACTCAAAAGATCTTTTCTCCTGATTGCCATCATCTAATTAGTAAATTATATGACAAAAACAACTGAAAGCTGAGTAGGTAAACAGTTTTTGTTGTTTTGTTGTGCTTTGCTTTTGCCTTGTCTTATTTACAAATTTTGCACAAAACACAATATCCTTTAAAAACCTTGGAATTAGGAGAAAGCATTTTCTTCTGTAAAGCACTTAATACACACAATCCCTATTAATGTTATATTGTAGAATATTTATGCATCTGTATCTGTACATGCACATATATATGATTTCATATTATACACACAACTACTTTTTATTCAGTTAATTTTTTCTCATAATAATGTTTAGGCATCATTAAAATTCCACTGATGTGTTATTATTTGTCATTTAGAGTCTTCACAAAAAGATTTTTGGTTATAAGAACCAGACAGTGGTACAGTGGTAATACAATAAAGTGGTAATGCAATATTCTGGGAGGCTGGTCTGAGTAGGGCAGTTCCGGATTCATGTCCAGAGATCACACATGGCACATACATACATGATTTAGGTTGAGAATAGAAGGAGATGTGGGATACTCTTGGCATTTTTTGTCTCTCTCTTTGTTACATATGAGGGGAGTCTTCATAAAGTCATGAAAAATGTGTATTCTGAGGAAAATACATGGATTTCAAATTTTTTTGCATCAAAATACATGTATACATTCATTCCATTTTTCCATGAACTTTTGAAGTGTCCTCATATGTGATGGTCAGGCAAGATAATTGTGAGGGTATATCCCTGTAGGAATCTATTGGAATAAAATGAGGAAACAAGGCTATGGTACATCTGTGCCATCTTTTTCTCTAATTTGCAGAATTTGCTTCTCTTGGTTGTGTAGCTAATGTAAGAAGCTCTTAGAACAAATGAGATTCATTCATGCTACAAGTCAGATGAACATCTTTCTGGAGATATTTCTTTCTCTTTTTCTGTTGGTTCCCTTTATTTCTGGGGGAAAAGCTAAATAAGTAAAATGGAGACAGTTGCCAAGAACCCCACTTAGTTTTCTAAAGCACATTAAAGAACAGGACTAAATATAAACTGGTGAACTCCAGACATGGGAGGATAGGGAAAAATGTGGAGTCTCAAACTCATACATTTGAAGTTGGGTTTGATCATTGCTTAGGATGTGACTTGTTGGTAACTTCTCCTGCTCTCATCTTATTTCTTTATCTAAAGAATGGTGACAACAATGTCCACATTTCATTATTGCTGTGGAGACCAAATTCTTTTTAAATACTTTTATTTTTTTGGAGAGGTTTTTGCTATAGGGCATGCGTGCTCACCAGAAAGACAGAGAGAGACAGAGAGACAGAGAGACAGAAAGCAAGAAATCACCCCCAGGGGACATGGCCACACTGCAATCCTTTCTCCTCCATTCTCCTCTTGGGATCTTGGACACACACGCACACGTGCCCGGCGTGAGTTTAAGCCACTTGGTCCAGGACTCAAACTGTGGTCCAACTACATGGGAGTCCAGAGATATAGCATTACACCAACTGCTGGTCCCATGGAGATCAAATTCTTAAAACTAAGTTCTGAGTAGATGATAAATGATAAAGAATTGTAACTATTGCTATTGTTGCTCTGAATAAGCTAATTGAAGTTTACGCTTTCTCAAGGTAACACCTTCTGAAAGCCATTTTAGATATTATGGAGAGCAGGATTTGGAACTCAGACACTATCCAAGTCATCGCCTTATTTTACTTTTAGGAAAACTAGTTGTTGGGATGGCATAGCTAATGAGGGTAACAGTTTAAGACTGCAGTATTCCTGGGTGTCTTTTATCCTTTGTAACTATGTCTTCTTTCCTGTTTAACAATTTCCATACTTTTAGTTGCCTAATTTCTAGTTAAAACGCTGCAGTTTGCTCAAGCTGACAGCTTCACCTCTGTATGTGCTTTCTGTCAGGATTCTTAAAAGTTTCTTTCTTGCAGCCTTTTGCTCCTAATTATGGCCAGCTGTAAACTAATTAACCTCCCTACGTGTCTCCCAAGAGGTTAGAGTGCTTGGCAGCCAGGGCAGCAGCAGCCCTGCAGCTGGGAATAAATGATAACAAAGCATATTGATTCACCAAGCCTGCTCCCACATAGCAGTTGCCTCGTCCATCTCCTTACTAACAGAGATAACAAAAGCAATCAAGAGCAAAGCTTTAGTGATGGTGAAAGACTTAAATGTTCTTATTGTCTTAACTTTATTCCACAGTCCACAGCTAACCAGAAAAACCTGCAAATGAAAGAAAGATTGAATTAACAAATGAGTGAATGAGTAAAATATATGTGATTGGCGAATAAAAGAATGCAGGGTCAAGGTCTAAAGTTGAGTTATCGACTCAAAGGTATTTTTGTCTTTTGTCTCCATCATGTTGCAGAGGTTTGGCTGAGTCTTAGATTCTTGGCACCAGGAAGTGACTCTAAAGAGGGAAGAAACGAGCTGCAACCATTATGGAATGTGCACTCTGATTGCAGGGTTAAGAGAATCTTTCCACTTACAAATGTCTGTCGAGACAAATCTCTGTTTTGTTGATTTTTTTAACGTTTTCCTATTTACTACTTCCATGAACAAGGGAGATAGAGAAAGAGAAAGAGAGATAGGGAGAAGGAGAGAAGATCACCCCAATAGGGTCTTAACATGATCCACGCTTCAGTGAGCCCTGGATTGTGACACATGTGTGCCAAGCATACTATTGGCTCCTCTTTTCACTTTGTGCTGTATGTGTATGTGTATCTATATCTATATGTGTATTCACACACACACACACACACACACACACACAAACACATATATATATCCCATATCTCAGCTTCTCCTGGCAAAATGTCATATCTATTGTATCATTGCAAATCCAGTGGCTTTTATTGGGATTATTCTATTTTTTTAAAAAGGCAAAAGAAAAAAAATACAAGCAAAAACTGGGGTTGTATTATCAATGGCTAGGAATAAATTTTTTTTCTGGTGAATATCATATATGTAAATATCAGAATGGAAACTTCATGGCTATTAGAGTGAGGAGTGAGTATCTTTGGACAAGTCTCAAAGAATAAGTGTTCAACTATATGTTTGTCTTTGAGGAAATATGGTGACGAAGCTTTGCTTCCATTTCTATACTTATACAAGAACACACCTTGGAAAAATGTGTAAATGGATGGGGTGATATATAGAGTTCTTAATTCATCAACAGCCATATTCTCTCAGATATCACTTAATCTTTCCATGTGAGAGTGAGACAATGGAGACTCAGGTGAGTGAAGGAAATTCCCCACGATAACCAGGCCATGTGGCAATAAATTGTGCCAAAGCAAATTTGCTGTTTTCCTTATGATATTCTGAAGCAAGAACCTCCTGCATTAGTAAATTATAACAAATACTGAGAATTTGTTTTCTTGCTTTGGTTGGGCATATTGGTTAAATTTATCTGGGCTGGGCATATTGTTTTAAAAGAGCTTCTCATGTACAAAGTCATTATGCTTTGTGAAAGTTTAATCAGGACTGCTGTTTTTGTTCAACTAACATTTTAGAACCTATCTTCTAGATGCTTTGTACATAATTGATGTCAACAGATGCCATAACCAGAGTGAGACTCTCCACAAATAATTCTCCCAAATGGCAAGAATTATTATTCTAGTATATTTATAAAAAAATTGAAATAATTCTGTCTCTTTTCTCTCTGACTCTCTTTCTATGTATGTATATATGTGCATGCATATTTATTTTACTTATATATATCATTAATTTAAATATAAAACATACAATAATTTAATGCTTATCAAAAGTGATGGTAATACCTCAGTTGGGTCAACAGTTTCTCCTTACTCATCAATGCCCATCCATCACTGTTAAATAACTGAGGACCAGGTTTCATATCCAGGCTGATTCTAACACATATTTTCAAACTCAGCAGTTTCCAAACTTGAGTTCTCAAGAATGCAGGTCTGTAGGGTGTTGCTAAATACATTACAAAGACTGAAATCCCAAATTAGTTTGAGACACACCATGTTAGACAAACTTAAGCAGGTCTGCTGACTGCCAGACTGTTGGATCTTTAATCTGATTACTGATATTGTGAAACCTCAAAAACGATATTATATTCTATCATTACCAAGTTTATTTAACAAGTACACTCTTTTTCCTTGGCATATATGTAATAGTATTCCCCCCAAAAAATAAAATAAATTAAAAAAATAAAAAATAAAAAAACAAGCTGTGAGTTGGGAACTGCCCCTTGCAGGTTTTTGAAATTAATGTTGCACCACTACTGTTTGCTCTGCCTAATTAGGAAGATAAAAGTGACATCTCTATTGTCCTCCATATCACAGACATAGTGGACTCTGAGGTTATTTTCTACCCTCCAGGCCAGCTCTTATTTAAGTCTACTGTGGTTTTTAGGAAAATCATTAGGATACATCTCTTCCCTGGAACTTTCCAGAGCTCCACAAGGTAAGTGTGTATGCGGGTGCACACAAACATTTCTCTCTCTATTATATGGAAAGAATAAAAGAGACAGAGGCTGACACATCCTCATTAACTGCATTGTTTTTCTGTGTCTTTTACCCAGTTACCTTTATCCTACTTCTATACTTAGCCTTGGGCAGTCGCTAAGCCATTCTCAGCCTGATGTGTATACACTGCCTCTGCTAACTCGCCGACCACAATAGGAATCTTTTATTATTAGAACTTGCTCTTTGATAGAAGCTACATTTCACCTAAGAGACTTGAAGTTAGTGAACTTCCAGACTGTGCAAGAGGTCTCCAAAAAGTTCATGGAAAATGTGCATTATGAGAAAATTATACACGGATTTCATTTTTTTGCACCAAAATAAGCTAATACTTTAATTCTATTTTCCACAAACTTTTTAAAGTCCCCTTATACTAAACTTTGTCATGATAGAAATATAAAACAAGAATCAATTACCTAATTAAAGGATTTTTCATTTTCTACAAGAAGATCTCATTTTTTTGCCCCTTGGACCAGCAGATGTCATAATGGCTACGTCCCTGGACTCCCATGTAGTTGACCATGGTTCGAGTCCCAGACCTGGTGGCTTAAACTCACACCGGGCACATGTGCGTGTGTGCCCAAGATCCCGACAGGAGAATGGAGGAGAAGGGATTGCTGCATGCCCATCCTCCCTGGGGAGTGATTTCTTGTTTTCTGTCACTATGTCTCTCTCTGTCATTCTGGTGAGAACACATGCCATACATGCCCTATAGCAAAAATGTCTACAAAAAAAGGAAAAAAAATTACCCTATAGAGGGTAAGCATACACTTACCAGAGAGAGACAATAAGAGGGAAAGTGAGAAATCATCCCTGTGGAATGACCAAACTTCAATTCTTTCTCCTCCATTCAACTTCTTGGATTTTTGGCATACTTGCACATATGCCTGTTATGATGGGTTCTAAGCTGCTGGATTCAGAACTTGAACTACAGTTGACCATGTGGGAGTCTAGTACCTTAACCACCATACCACCTGCTGGCCCCAAAGATCCTTTACTTATATTTTAGAAGTATGTGAATTGTTTTATTTTAAGAAATGACACTGGCAAAGGAATATATATTTGAAGGAATATATTAACATAAAGACATTCTTAATTATTTAAGTATAAGAATGGATAATCTTTGTTTTCATCATTAAACATTGTCAAATGATTTTCATTTTTATTATTTGTTGGCATCTGGCTAATGACAAGTGTTAAAAAAACACAGTGAGTAAAGGCCTCATGGATATTGCTTCAATGAATAACCATATTTTCTTTAATTAACATCATTTATACAATTTTTTTCAAAGTTTAGTTCTTTGATTCTGCTTTTTGAAGTTGAATAAATATCCCTTTTGCTGTCCTCCTTACCATATTCACTTGACTAGTAAACATTTTGTACATTAAATCCTGAAATGGAGTCCTAAATGTAATAGATTTTGATTCTCAGAAACAGACCATTTGTTTGTATCTTACCCAACAACAGAGAATAATTAATTCTCTCATGAAATATAATCTATATCTCAAACCAAATACAGTAACTTGAAAATAGAATTAATAATTACTTCTAATTATATTATGTGATTTTTCCCAAGGACTTCAAAGACAAATTGCAAGTTTACTGAACTTTACTGAACATGATATATGCAAGCAGAGGTCTCAAGTACTAGTTTTCTAACAGCCCTCTAAACAACACGTATCAAGTTGTGCTGTAATACATTTTGTTCACACATTTCTCTAATCCCAGTACAATGCGTTGCTGAAATATAGACAGTCCAGAGTCAATTCTTTTTTCTGTTTTTAAATATTTTCTTTGCCAGGGCACAGGCACTCACCAGATAAAGAGAGAGACAGAGACAGAAAAAGGAAAGTGAGAAAACATCCCCTGGGGCAGGGGGGATGGCTACACTGTAATTCCTTCTCTTCCATCCTCTTCTCGGGATTCTAGGCATTAAGCATTCAAGAAAATGTGCCCAGTGTGATTTTCAAGCTGCTAGGTCTAGGACTTGAACCACAATCATCATGTGAGAGTCTGGTGCCTTAACCACCATGCCAAATGCTGACCCGCAGATGAGATTATTAATAAGTTTGCGTGATTAATATTTAAACAAATCATTATGACTTTTTTTCTATTTTTTAGTAGTCCCCCCGCACCCCATAGGATATGTGCACTAGTCAGAAAGAGAGACAGTAAGAGGGCAAATGAGGAATCATGCCCCCCCACCAGGGAGGATGGCATACCACAATCAATTCTTTTCTTTTCTCCTCCTGGGATCTTAGGCACACATGCACACGCACCCTATGAGTTTCAAATCACTTGGTCAGGGACTCAGATCGATGTTGTCCATGTGGGAGGTCAGCGATTTTACCACTATGTCATCTTCTGACCCCAGTAAATATTACCTTTAACTAAAACTTACACCCAAAGATCTCCCTCTGAGTCCCTCATGTAGTCATTATCTAAGAGATATGCTACCCAAAACGTTCCACTGATTGAGTTCTACATATTTCATTCCATCAATAATTTTCTTGAAAACATTTTTTATAATAAATGGTTACTTTCCTTTTTCTTTCTTTCTTTCTCCTCCTCTCTTTTTCTTTCTTTGTCTTTCTTTTTCTTCTTTTTTTTTTTTTTTGAGAAGTTTTTGCCTTAGGGTATGTCTACTTGCCAGAGAGAGACAGAGACAGTGAGAAGGAAAATGAAAAATCACTTTCCACAGGGTATGGCTATGCCACAATTCCTTGTCTTTCATTCTCTTCCTTGGATCTTGAGTAGCACGCACACACGCTCAACATGAGTTTCAAATGACCAGGTCCTGGACTCAAACCGTGGTCCGACACATGGGAGTCCAGTGACATAACCACTGCGCCATCTGCTGGTCTCAGTGCTTACTTTTCTAAAATCAAATTTACTCATTCAGGCAACCTGTTATTTTATTTACTCCTTTTGATCAGTAGTAAGAATATAAACAAAAAAGAAATTACCTTGTGATTCATATGCAAACTCTCTCAATCAAACGCACATGCTGGTGTGCTGGAGGGACAGGCTGCCACGCTGGCACTTCACTTGTACCTAAGTAAGCACTGACACCAGCAGAAACTGAATCCTCATATGCAAAAGCTATTTGCAACTCTTCCTCTCAATTTTTCTGTGTACGTATTCACATAACGTATTCAGTACACATACATGTTTATATTCATTTTATATGTGTGTATTTTCATGTATACATGTTTGTGTGTATATTTCGTATACATACATACATACATCAATGAACAGTGTTAAGGAATTTTTTAATCAAAATAAACCTTGAAAGATAAAATGAAAATAAATAGCAAAAGAGAATATAAAATTTCTCTCTTTTAAACTTATCTATTTCTTTCACGAAAGAGAGAGAGACAGGCAACCCCAGCAGGGTCCTTACACCAAAATCCCCAAACTCAGCCAGTCCTGATCACTAGCACATGCACACATATGCCCAGTGTCTTCAGGGAGGTTCCAGGACATGAACCCAGGATCCTTCCCATATGGGTCTAGATGTACCACCCCTACATCAGCATCTGGCTCCAAGAATGAGAGAAATTCTAAAAATTAAAACCTTAATAATTCTACAAACTATTTTCTAATTTCAAAAAAAAAATCTTACTGAAAAGCAATCGTTTTACATTTTCTCTGGGGTATTTTGAATGTAAAAGATGCCCTTCATGCTCAACATTTGCATAAAATCATACTTCAACTTATTCCTGACAATTAAATTGAAAGAATTGAAATGGAAATAAGTAACAGTTTTCAAGGACCCATATGCCAAAGCCTAAGGCATATCTTCATCTAGAAAGACATTCTGACCCAAATTCCCTTTACTGTGTTTCCCATAAACAGGGAGGACAGGTGAGGCCCAGGTCAACTCTAGCTCAGTTTCACACTTACCGTGTGACTGAATATGCTACAAGGCTTAACTGGCGACATAGAGAGCAAAGCAAGAATAGGGAGAGGTTAACTGAATCTAGTTTGGGCAAACTAGAATTAATTTACTGGGTGAGACCTAAACAAACTCTGGAGTCAGAGATAGATTCAGGTTTTATGAAGTCTGAGGTTTATTTCACTTGTGAGAAGACATATTGATGTTCTAAAGATAAATATTATGAAATTAAAATATCAAGGCACAGCTGTGGCGACTCAGGCACTAGGGTATCACTGCCTGCTGCTGGAACCATGTAGAGGTTCTGAGTTCAGATCTGAGACCAACCTAAACATGCTGGGAGTGTGCTGCATGCCTGTAATCCTAGCTACTGGGAGACTGGGGCAGGAGGATCATAGCATGGGAAAATCTGATCAAAAGTACCTACCTGGTTTCCGAGAGCCAAGAGTGAGTGATGATGTCTGCATGATTTCCAGTGTCTGCTGCACTAGACCTTGACCAAACATAAAAGATGACAACAGCAGCCAGGCCAACTTCTGAACCTGCAAGGGTGGAAAAAAAAAGGAGAAGGTGATTTGAGCAAGCTCTCAAAACTATTCAAGCGGAGACCTACCCTCACATACAAAGATAAAATACAGGCAAACTGCTTAGGATGCCCCTGAGGAGGTGACTTTAGGAGAAAGAAGAAAGAGAGAAAGAGATATTGACAGAGAGAAAAATAGGGATTGTCCAGTCCAAGAACATACAACCTCCTCTTGAAATTTGAAGAAGACTTGATTAGACCAGATTCCTGCCACCAGCCTCAATGCAGGTGACCTTCTGTCAGACAAGGAAGATGAAGATGTTGAAGAAGAGAGTGATGATGACAATACTGCAGTTCTTCTTGCAGAATTAGAAAAAAAGTTAAAAAGAAAGAGCAGAAGAACAGGCTTGGAAAGAACAGTAAGGAAAGCTTGAAGAAGAAAAGAATTAGTATGGAAAACCTTCTGAGTGGAAACTTGCTACTTAATCTTATGGACCCATCCCAGCCACAGGTCAACTTCAAAGTTAGAAGAAGGTGGGATGATGATGATGTTGTCTTCAAGAACTGTGCACAATGTGTAGATGATCAGAAGGAAAACAAAAGATTTGTAAATAATTCGCTATGCTTTGAATTTCATAAAAAGCTCGTAGATAAATATATTACGTAGTACCAAAAAATACCTATCTTTATCTCTCTTCTCCCTTCCTCTCCCTCTCTTTCAATAGGAAAAAATTAGAATAAGAAAAGTATCTCAAAATATTCAAATTTAAAATATCATATATATTGTGATATCAAGAAAAAGATAATATAATTTGAGGAAGTTGAATAACATGAATTCTCAGCAGCCTTTTCTTACTGATCCAAAACCACAGGTCACAGGAGAATTAAAAGGATAGAAAGATAAAGTACACAAACGACATTTCTAATCCTCTATGGGCGACACATCTTACACTGCAAATTTTCCTGGATATATGGCCAGGTGAATACAGAGCTAAGTAAGGATTGTGCAAGTGAGGGTCTGGAAGCCCTGCATAGCCTGCAGAGTGAAACTACCCCAGCCTGGGCTTACACATTTTATCCATTTTTATACTTAGTAATTGTTTAATTATTGAAGCTTGGGAATAAGTGTATTTTTTTTTTTCAGTGTGAGAGGTCGTTGGCATCACATTACCATTCATATGCTTTTGAGTGTATTTTCCTAATGAAAGAGAAAAAGAAATGAATTTTAAAATATTGTGCTCAGCAGCAGTGGCACGGCAGTGCAATGCTCTGTGACACTGGAGCCACATGAGGTCACAGGTTTGTTTCCCTAAACCTCCCTACGCATGTCAGGTGGCTATGTGCCCATGATCTGGGTTGGCTGAGACTGGGGGTGGACTTCAGCATGAAGACCCTGTTAGGGGTGTTTTCTCACCTCTTGTTGCTCTGTCATGGAAGAAGAAAATAAAATAATCTTAAATGAAAAGGAAATAGGATGCCTAGTTTCAGAATAGTCCTGGGGTGGGGGCAGTCATTGACATGCTTCCACATGGGAGCCATCGGGCCGAGGTAAGACATTTCTGACTATTTTGCAGTAATTTAGGAGATTTAGTCACTGAGTTTGGAGAAACAACTGAAGGTATTTCAAGGAGATACGTTTGAAATAGGACATTATCATACTAATGCTATCAATTTTTAAAGAGCTGTCTCATATTTCAGTCTTTTACATCTACCACTTCCCTAAACATTCAAAGGCAACCCTCTCCAGCACAACTCTGGTCAACCTGAAGCAGCTAAGAAATGTAGACAAGTATCAGGAGAGTCTGAATGTTTCTCAGTCCCTCCTCACTTCTGTGATCATTTTCTTGGGGAAGGAAGGGTTGATGCTGTCAGACTTTTTGACATACCTGTCTTGAGATGATGAGAGAGAGAGAAAGGTTACACAGTCTGCTTAAAAGACCAACAAAAAGGAGATTGTTTGGGCATGAGTTTCTTGTCAAGTATTCTCTCACTCTTGGCTCTCTGTACTTTCTTTCTCTCTAAACCAGGTGTTATCTAATCTACTTCTGAAATCTTCACCTGCCTGATGATGTGTGAGAAGTATCCTTCAGTTACGTTAGCATGAACCCCATTGCATACTGGGCCCTCACGTAGGTGCTGAATATTCATAGAGTAGACTGAGGTGTCGAGACCCTATTGGGGTGCTATATTTCTCTTTCTGTCTGTCCCTTTCACTCATGGAAGAAAGAAATACATATTGGATTGTCAGGAAAGTCATGACACATTTTAGTATAGAAAAAATATGTCACAACAACCTAATAGATACATATATACATACTTTAAAAAAAAAAAAAAAAGGGATTTCTGGTTCTGGGCCTGTATCCAGAACCCAAGCAGAGATGCTGACATAAAGAAGGCAAGGAGCTATTCTACTGTAAGTGGAAGGATGCAATCAGGAGAAGAGCAGATTCTTTGCACATATGCCTCTCCTGAATTCTCAGAGAATGAGAGAGAAAATGTCTATTAGAAAAAAAAAAAAGAGACACTCTTTGTGAAGAATATTTTTAAATAAAACATGTCGAGCATGCAGTTCTACAAAACCTGTTCACTGCAGCCACCATCCTCTGTACTTCTTGATCTCTTATTCTCTTCTCCACCCCAAGTCCTGCCTCCACTTGCTCCATAGTATAAAACAATAAAGAGGGTATGCACCATGGAGGGTCAATTATGAAACCATACACGTGGTAGGAACTCAGCACAGCATTATATTTTCTTCTTCATTCCTATTTGTGTTCTATAATGTGCTTCTTTCCTTCCTTTTTATCTCTTGTCATCTTTTGTTCAAAAGTAGCATATTTATTTCACAGTTGTTCCTAAAGTAGGATATTTTTCAGTCCCGAGGCTGTAGCCTAACATAAAATCCATTGAGACAGCTAGCCTGTCTGGAGTTCTAAAGCTCCTCCTTCTGGAATTTCTATGGCTATCGTCTGGTTGTTTGTGAGAACCTCACTGTCTCACTCCCACACTGACTAAATTAAGGGGACACAGGGTATCGAGGTTACTTTGCTATATAAAGTATTCTTCCTATTGTACCAAACTCTCCAAATACACTTCTTACACCACTACTTATGCCAAAGAAGCTTCCATTCCTGTAAATCTCTGGACTACTCTAAATGATCTGTTATAAATCCTGATAGTCATCAGATTTTCCTGACTGATTTCTGTCTAAGATACTCCTGATAGCTGTGGGATGTAGTTTAGGCTTAATCTGGAATATGCAGTTTATTAGAGCAATGAGTAAGTTATTTAATATGCATTTATATTATATAGATGTCAAAACATCTAAAAGCTTCTAGGCAAAGAAAACGTAAAGCATTTGAAAGAAAATGGTTTGATTCAGGTACTTACATCAGTTAAAGTTTACAGAAAACATGAAAATTGGGAAAGTACAAAGATAAGGGGAAATACATATATAGTTGAGTCCTAGCTCTGTTACTGGTTGTATGACCTTACAGAAGGTACTTAGACTTTATAAATTACAGATTTGTCATCTGGAAATATAACATATAAGATTATAATCTAAGGGTATTTTAGCATACTTCAAAAAGTTCATGAAAGAATTAAATTAAAATATGGAGCTATTTTGGTGTAAAATGTTTTGAAATCCCATACATAATCTTATCATGATATACATTTTTCATAAACTTTTTGAAGACATCATATAGAGGTTTAGAGAGATAAAATATATATATGTGAAAGTACTTCAGAATTTGTAATGTTAATCAAATGTAACTTATAGTCAGCTACAAGAAATCAAACTGTTTAATTTCTAATTTAGCATTTTTCTTACATTTAATACTTGCTCCAACTGGGATAATTTAGATGTAATATAGAAGAGGAATAAAACTTGACTCAAAATTAGCACTTTGCCTTCTAATCTCACACTTGCCATTTATTAGCTGTAGATCTTTGCAGGATTAGTAGGCTCCTCTGAGATCAAATTCTTCACTAAAATGAGAAAAATAACAACTATAAAAATAGGTTTATGGTTTAGTTATCATTCATAGCTAGTGTAGATGTTTCTAGCAAGGTAATAGGCATATTGAACTTAGTTTCTTTTTTAAAAAAATCACCCACCGTTGTTTACTAAGAAGATAAAATTTCCTTCATTCTTCCATAGCTTTATGTAAGATACCATGGATCCAGATCAAGGTAAAGAAGTTTTGCTAGAGGATTTACAACAAAAGAGAAAGAGGATCCACATTTCTTGAGTGGCTCTCATTTACCCTGCACATAATAATTGCTTTACATATGTTATTTAGCTCTTTTTATTTTACAAAAAGCCCCATAAAAGAGTAACTGCCCTGTTTGACATGTGAGGAAAATAAGAGTTGAGGTGATTAATTACCTTATCTATAGACACAGAACTACTGAATAGAAGAGCAGAGATCATAATTCAGGTCTGTTCTTCAACAGCACAGGCTTTCTTGAACATACCTCACATATTTTCTTGGTAATAGAGCTGTTCTTCTTTGCTTGTCCTCTCGCTCCAGAACCAGTCCACCCCTGGACAGAAAGATAATTACACGATTTTACTTACCACCCACAATGTCAAGTGTCTACCCAATAATTTTAAAGGTACTATTCATTAACACATTCAACAAATAATTACTAGGTATCTGTATCTATTAGGACTCTATTTGATTGTAACAGAAAAGCTAACCAACGGTGACCTGAGTAATTAATGAGTTTATTCTTTCAGAATCTCAGAAAGTCCCTAGTGAGGAGATCTGTTGCAGCTCTGTACTGACATTCCCTCATACTTTCAGAGTGTGTTCTTGGGTCACCAGTTCATAAATAGAGGATAACTGATAGACTTCTAAATGTGCACTTAACACAGGAAGCCAAGGAACAGAGAAAGGCAGGAGGCATTTGCCAGGATTTTAGCCCTGATAATGGCAAAGTAGCTACCAGAAGATACATCTTTGGAATAATTATAAAAAATGATTTCTATAATAACTTTTTAGAATAGTTTTAGATCAACAGGAAAATGGAGAAAATAATGCAGAGTTCCCAACCAGTTTGTGCCCACTTTACCGTATTGCTAACCTCTTACATTTGTTACAATGACATATGTGTTAAGGCTAATGAACTAATGCCTATGTATTATTACTAAGAAAAGCTCATACTATATTGAGATTTGCTTGGTTTCCTTCTAATGTGCTGTTTCTGTTCCAGATTTCATTCAGGATAGTTCATTAAATTTGGTCATCATGTCTTCTAAGGCTTCTTGTAATAGGGACAGATTCTCAGACTTTCTTCTATAATGTGTGTCACTTCTGACCCAACTCCTGGAGGGCAGGATAGTTACATAAAATATTTGGGGTTCTTCTGTTTAGAAAATGTGCCCCCCTACACAGACACCATTTACTTACATATTCATTCATTTATTTATGTTAGTATATACTTAGAGATACTTACTTTATATTTTGGTTACAATCCAACATTATTTTGTTACTCTTTTGTTTCTATGACAGGCTGAAAATAGTGGTTTTGTTTAAGAGAGAGATTTTTGTTAAAGGGTACGTGTGCTCAGGGGAGAGACAGAGAGACAGAAAGCAAGAACTCACACACGCACACACACACCCAGGGGGATGATCATGCCCCAAGCCTTTCTCTTCCATCTCTTCTTGGGATTTTGGGCATGCATGCACAAGTGCCCAGGCTGAGCTTTAGCCACCAGATCTGGGACTCAAGCTATGGCCAACTACGTGGGAGTCCAGTGACATAACCATTATGCCATCTACTGGTCTCTAAAAATAGATTTTAATATACCATGCTGGGCAACAAAAGCAGACAAAAAATTGTAGGATATCAGCGATTTGAACAATATGGTTAACAAGTTTGTGTAATAGGCATATATTACTTTACACACAACAGAGAATACATAGTATTTTCAAGATTGTATAGAACTTTAGCCAAAATTGTTGTATAAATTGGAAGATAAGGTAAGCGTCAACAATTTTATGAAACTGAAATAATCCAATGCATATTCCAGAACACCAATGTAAAATTAAGCTGAAAATCGAAACGAGAACAACATTATTGACCATCTTGAATTTAAGAAAAAAATATATTTGAATAAACAATAGTTTAAAAAGAAATCAGATAATCTATTTCTAAAGTTTGGAGTGTTCATATTAAGGTTGTCTCAAAGAGTTAAATCCCAAAAGGTTGGGAGAGTAGCTGCGCAGTGACAAGCAGTACTTCATCCAGGTGACCACAGTCAGTGTCAGCAGTAGTAAGTCAAGTTCACAGCATATACCTTTGACACAATATGATAAGAATGGCAATTAATCTTTTTCATTTTCTTCCCCCAAACTCCTAACACCACTTTAACTACAAAAAAAAAAATTAAAAATTAAAAATTAAAAATGAAGGAAGAAAATGCCCAGTGGAGAACCATCCTATAATATACCTGACTAGTTCTACTCAAACTGTCAAGGACATCGAAAATAAGGAAAGTCTGAGAAGTTGTTCTAGCCAGGAGAAACCTAAGAAGACACTTAGGAGGCTAAAGATTGAATGGTATCCTAGATGGCATTATAGAAGAGAATTAAGAAAATATTTACAAGGTATACATTTTCCTTGATACTGTACCAATATAAATTATAACAAAGGAATCATAATGATGTCAGATGTTTGTGCCGGTGATCTGGGTTTACTGGGACTGGTGTGGATCAGTGTGGAGACTGTGGTGCCAGTTGGTCATTTCTCCCTCTCACTTTCTCTCTTGTGTTGGAAAAAATGATTAAACTTTTAAAAATAACATAATAATATGATAAACTGTTCATGTGTATGGTGATGGGAGATATATGAGAATTCTCTTTACTACCTTCCTCTGTTTGTCTATAAATCTAAAAATATTCTAAAACATAGTCTCTTTTAATAAAACAGATTACAGTGGAAATAAGCAAATATTGTAACAAGAATAATTAAGTTATGGTATGTCAAAATTAATAAGAAGAATATGAAATTATGTCAGTAGAATGTTTTAGATTTAAATGTATATGTTAGAAAAATGTTAAAAGTTAGTAAGTTAAGTATGTATGTGAAGAAGAAAGGAGATAAATTAAACTCCTCAAAAAGAAGAAAATAATCTTCAAGTAGAATAAATAAAATAGAAAACAAACCATTCAAAACAGAAATCAACGATCTCGAACTAGTCCTTTGAAAAGTCTAATACAATAATAAACATAACGTAAATATGATACAGAAAATTCGAGAGAAACCATGAATAAAAATCAAGAATAAATTGGATATCAATAGAGTGCTTATTGTCAAAAACACTATTCCAATAAAAGTGGATATTTATATATGGTTAATTATTCCTTGAAAAATCACTTACTAAATCTGATGAAAGAAGAAGCAAAAATTCTGAAGAATGATTAAATAAATACATTTTATTTTAAATAATAGACAATTTCTAAAAATGAATATTTAGTACCAGATTATTTAGAGAAGAATAAATACAAAGTTTTCACAACCTTTTCCATTTAGCTTCTGACAAAAAATGAGATTATCAATAGTAGAAAAATTTTGAGGAATATGTTTCCAACCCTAAAGATTCCATGTCTCCTTATCCTCAGAGCCTGTAATCACTCAATGTTATATGAAACATTTACCTTAGAAAGTAAAGGATACCTGAGGAAGCTGAATATGAACCCTCAAAAGTTAATAACTTTTTCCAGCTGGTAGCAGATGGCAGAGACGGAGAGTAGAAATAGAAGTCCGAGAGGAAGTGAGAGAAGGGGATGTATATTAACAGGGGCCATAGGAGAAGGAATGAGGAAGCATATACCCAGAGGGCTTGGAGCAGAACTTCTGACTGACAGTCAAGAAGGTGAGGGGAACCTCATTCCTACATCACCCTCCAGCATGGATGAATTTAGAAGGAGATTCTACCCTTCACAAACAAACAATTCCTGCCAACTTTTGATTTTGGACTTATGAATCAGGAAGCAGAAAACTCTGTTGTGTAATAGTTGAACTCTTGATTCATGGACATCAGGTGATATTAAATTTGTATTGTTATAACCAATAATTTTGTGTCAATTTGTTATGAAAAAGCAGAAAAATAACAAATTGTACAACTCATCTCATTAGTCCAGAATAACCTTGATCTCAAAACCTGATAAAGACATTACGAGAATGGAAAAAAATAATATTTTTTTATGATCATAGACTCAAAAACACAAAATGAAATACAGCAGACCAATTTTTTCATAAATTACAAATGATTAAGATAAAATTGTGTTTACTCTCAGAATATACATTGGTATGTTATTCATTCCATAAGCAATTAATTAATTAAATATATTACCATAATAATACTGTAAAACAGAACAAAAATTTGTTGATAATCCTCAAAGATGCCTTTTATCTTACCTTTCAGTCAACACTATACTGATGGTCTTAACTAAGCCAATAAGTAAAAAAAAAAATTTATACCGGCATAAGAACTATAACAAAAGAAATGCAAGTTGTTTATTTCACAGAGAGCATAATTACATACGTAGATGTTTGGCATTTGCAATGACATCTAAGATAATTAAATACCAAGGAATAGATCTTTAGGAAGTCATAAAAGACCTCAACACAGAATATAAAACATTATTGAGACAATTTTTAAAAATGTATTTTATTGTTTTTTTTTTAAGTTACATTTAATCACTGTACATCTTTGTAGTGTACAACATGGTTTTTCCCAGCATGAGTGCAGTGTATATTCATCAAGTTAAATATATTACCATATACATTATAATCAAAATATAACTCTTCATTTTTGTCTTTTAAATATTTTGTTTGTTTTCTCCCTGATCCCTTCCCTTTCGCCCCCTATTATCCACTCCTATTACTCACCCCCATTATTCACTTCCTCCTATATTGTCTTTAGCATCTACAGTTGCCCTCCCCACTATTATATCTTCCAATCTTTCAATTTCCACTACAAAATGCAGACAGTAAATAGTAAGCAGAGATATGCAATGTCTGTCTTTCATAGTCTGGCTTGCATCACTTAGCATTAAATCTTTCATATTCATCCACTTTGTATCAAATGTCAGGGTCTCATTACTTCATATGGCTGAGTAGTAGTAGACGGTGTATATGTGCCATGTTTTTTCAGTCCACTCATTTGTTCTTAGACATTTGGGTTGAGACAATTTTAAAAGGCATATATAAATAAAAAATTATACTTTCATATACTGAAGGATTCAATATGGTAATCGTGTCAAACCTTCTGTTGTTAACTCTCTATCTGTACACAATGACACACATGGAGAAAGAGAGTTGAATGACAGATATACAATAAAATATACTAGTCCCAGCTGCAATGGTACAGGTGATAGGCCACCACTGCATGATGTTGGAGCAATATGGAAGGGACCAGAGTTGAAGTCTTAGATTGACATGAGCACACCCAGGGCACTTGTAATCCTGACTGACTAGAAGGGTGGGTAGTGAAACTGCAGTACGATTAACACTTCCAGGGATGATTCTCACTCTCTAAATAAATCAATAAACTTAAGAATATTGTGTATATAAAGATATATATATGTATTTTCTACTATATATAATTTTACTACTATAAACCATAGTTTGACTTTAATCGAGCATTGCTATGTTGACTTTATGTTGATGAAATGATTTGTTGGTCTATATCCTCTTTTCTACATTTAATGAGCTATTTTTTTTTAGAGGTTTTTGCTATATGGCGCATGCTCTCGCCAGACAGACAGAGAGAGACAGAGAGACAGAAAGTGAGAAATCACCCCCCAGGGAGGATGGCCATGCCACAATCCCTTCTCCTCTGTTCTGCTCTTGGGATCTTGGGCACGCATGCACACGCGCTCGGCATGAATTTTAAGCCACCGGGTCTGGGACGTAAACCATGGTCGACTACATGAGAGTCCAGCGACATAGCCATTACGCTAACTGCTGGTCCCAATGAGCTTTTTTTTTTTTTTTTAATTTGTCATTTTGAAGTTAGACTACCATGAACAGCCATAATCCAATGGAAATACTTTCTATAGGAGAACAAGTACTTGGTGGAAATCATGAGTTTGAGAAGAGATTCAATTACTCTCTTAGTAACCAAAATAGTCATTCAGAAGCTCTTTCACTTTCTATCTTGCATGCACACACACATAGTGTAAATGGTCAAGATATATCAAGACTTCTCTTTCTTGTATTTGATTATGTGTTTTCACTCCCTAAAGGTGAGTGCGTCTTGGCGCATTTTATCATGGCAGTGCACATCGCGAGGGGCACTTTACAGATTAAAATACCTTATTCGTATCAAATAAAATTTGAGTACATGTTGACTCTTGTGGGAGATTCAAGTTAAAGAAATACCACTTCTGAAAGCCTGAATTACATTTACTATTTGGGGGTGAAGAGCACAGAAAGCAAAAAGGTCAGCAAAGCAATCGCGTCTGTTAAGTTGGTTGGATGTGTACTCAGTGGCTGCTTCTCTCAAGGGTAATGGGCAAAGGGCTGGAATGGATTCTCTTGAACAGAGCCCAGTTATTTTAAAGCACAAACAAACTTAAAAAGGAAAAAAAAAACAAGTGGACAGGAATATTACATTTAAGCAATACATTTAAGCAACAGATTCTGTTTTTCCAGAAAAGTGTTGAGTCAATAGATCATTAGAAACCAATAATACACATGTATAATATTGGTCTTAAGAATGAAGCATTTATGAATTTTACACTCTTACTATGAACAGATTGTACATTAGGATGGTGCTTCAAAATAAAACAAATGACTTATTAAAACTGAATAGAAACAAGAAAGTTAGGGTTTTTTTAAATTAATTAATTTATTTATTGAGAGAGAGTAGTAGCCTCTCCCAACAGATGTGTTGTACTGTCATTCAACCCTAGCCCCAATTAGCCCAAATCAGATACACATGCCACCTGCATATACACAGGAGTCTCAGGACAAGAACCTGTGACTCTTCCATGTAAATAAGCCTCACAAAGCATTGTTTTACCACTCCACCATTAGGTGACCCAAGAGAGCTAATTTTAAATAGTCTTCTGCTTTGAAAATGTGCTTATGTGTATGACAACTCAGCTCACAAGTCTCTTTTGTCCACACTTGCTCCTACTCTCTCTCTGTATCTCTCTCTCCCTCACACATGCACATATGCACATACATACATACATACACCACAACACACAGAATAGACATCTACTCAAACTTGCAATCATATCCTTTGAACTTAGTTGAATGAGCCAGAATTTTCTAGAACAAGTAGAAACTCATTTCTACTGGAGAAATACCTGGGCAAGCGCCTGAGGGAAGAATATGATGGACTCTGAAAGAGAATGGGTGTGAAGTTACAAGCAATTGCCTTAATGGAGTTTACTTCTTAATATTCTGCCAGCAGCAACATATTCTAACTCTTTTTGTTGTATTAAGATTGGCTTGAAAGGGAAAAAGGAGAGAGAAAGAGGAACAATCATGGAAGAGCATTTGGAAAGGAAGAAAAAGAAATAAAATTTACACCCAGAGAGCCACCAAGTACAAACTGCAAACCTGACTGAGGACGCACATGTTAACACACATACGCACACAGCAGTAAAGTAGCTTGTCCAGATGTAATGGCCTAGAAGAAGGTGACATAATCCACAGTTTGGGCTGTTAGTTTTAGAAGTATCTTGTTACAGGGCCAACGGTTGGCATGGTGCTTATGGTGCTGGAATCCCACATGGTTGTTTGAGGCTCGAGTCTCTGACCTGGCGGCTTGAGAATCACACTGGGCATGTGTGCATATGTGCCCATAATCCCAGAAGAAAGAAGAATGGATTGTGTTATGGCCATCCTCCCTGGGAAAGGAGTGATTTCTCATTTGCCCTCTCATTGGTTCTCTCTTTTTAGCAATTGAACACACCTTATGTCAAAATCTTTAAAAAATATAAAGTATCTTGTTAAGTAAAGTAGCATTAGGGATATAAGAAAGCTTTGATTATAATATACTGAAGATATTTCTACTTGTACTTCTTAATTTTAACTCTCTTCTAATCTTTTTAGCAACTCTCTTGAATTTTCAGTTGATAGTTACAGAATCTAGAAATGTAAAAGTTATAAATTTTAATTTTCAATATGCAAGATTTATTTCTTTACTTCTTTTATTATTCCATCTATGATTTCCAGAAATTCGCCTAGAATAATAGTAGACATCCTTATTCCATTCCTTGCTTAATAAGAATGCTTCTAATATTTTAATAACAAAAAGATTTTCTTCTACTGGATATTTCTTAATATTAATTGCTTTCATCTTGCCAATATTTTATTAATAAATTGTGTTTATTTTCACAAGGATATTTGCCCTGAGGTTTTGTCTTTTTTCTCTTTTCTTCACGAAATGTCCTTTATTGGCCTTACAAAATGATTTAGGTAGGGCCAACCTAGTGGTTATGGGAGCTGGATACCACATGACTGACTACGATTTGTATTCTGGCCCTGATATCTTGTAAAACATGCCAGATACATGCCTGCACATACCCTAAATCCCTGAAGGATAGAGAAATAGAGAAAGGATTGTGGCATGACCATACCCTTTTCAGACGTGTTTTCTTCATCTTTTTGTATCTCCCTGTCTCTGTCTCTGGCTAGAGCATGCACCCTTTGAGGCTTTAAAAAATATTATTCAGTTATCTGTACTGTACATATGTTTCTACACACTCAGACAGATTATATAGTTTGAATATATAGTTCAAATGTGTTTCTTAATGTCAAAGTAGAATAAGACAAGCAAAGCTTATTGGGTTCTAGATACACAAAAATAACAAAATAAACACACTTTCTGGGCTCCTGCATGTAAAATAGACGTACATACAAAGTTTTCATAAGAACTTCTGTGTCTGCTGAGATTTTTTTTTTTTTCCTTCTTACAAAAAAAGATATATGACCAGCTATAGTTTGGTTTTTAGAAAGTCATTTGTTGCACATTATTTTCAAACATTCTAATTTTAATAAATTCTAGAGCCAGCAGGTACCGTGGAGGTTAAGGTTGCTGAATTTGACATGACTGACAGTGAGACTTGAGTCCAGCACCTGACAGCTTAAAAATAATGCCAGGCACGTGTACCTGAGAGGATAATGGAGGAGAAAGAATTACTTCGTGGCCATCCACCTGGCGGGTGATTTCTCACTTGCTCTCTCTCTCTCGTGTTCTCTCTCCACCGAGTGCAAGCACTCTGTAGCAAACAAAAATATTTCTAAGTTTTTGGAGAGGTTTTTTGCTATAGGGCGTATATGCTCGCCAGAAAGAGAGAGACAGAGACAGAAAGTGAGAAATTATCCCCTGGGGGGATGGCCATGCCGCAATCCCTTCTCCTCCATTTTCCTCTTGGGATCTTGGGCATGCATGCACATGCGCCCAGCATGAGTTTAAGCCACCGGGTCTGGGACTCGAACCACAGTCAACTACATGGGAGTCCAGCGACATAGCCATTACACTAACTGCTGATCCCAAGATTTCTAAGTTTTTGATGACTTAAGAAACATTTATACATAAAAGTATCCTTTGTATTTGTGACATTTTAATTTTTTATATCTTTCTCTGAATTTGTGAAATATAGAACCATATTGTACTCACCAAATCTATCTTTTCTTTTTATTAAAAAAATTGCATTAATGGTTTTTTGTTTGTTTGTTTGTTTGTTTGTTTTTTCGCTTACTTATGTCTTTCACAAGTGACAGAGACAGAGAGAGAGAGACAGAAAGACATACATAGAGACAGACAATGTCAACAAGGTACCCACACCAACATCTACCCCTAGTCTCAGTCAGCCATCCAGGACACAAATTTGTCACTTTCCCCTGTCAGTCCAATTGTACTACCTTATTATTTAATGACACAATTTCTTAGATTGAAGATTGAAGTTTAGTTCACCTTATTTAGTCTTTGCTGATTTTATTTCTATTTTGAGGGTTGTTTGTTTGTTTGCTTTGCTATTGTGTGTATGCGCTCACCAGAGAGACAGAGACAGAAAGCGAGAAATTCCCTTCTGGGAGAATGGCCATACCACAATCTTTTCTCCATTTTCTTCTCAGGATTTGGAGCACTCACACAAAAAGCACCTGGCAAGAATTTCAACCCACCAGGCCTGGAACTCAAACCATGTTCTGCCATATTCTGGGAGTCCAGCTACTTAACCACTACACCACCCACAGTCTTTGCTCATTTTTTTTTTTTTTTTTGGAGAGGTTTTTGCTACAGGGCACGTGCGCTCGCCAGACAGACAGAGAGAGACAGAGAGACAGAAAGCAAGAAATCACCCCCCAGGAGGGATGATCACACCGCAATCCCTTCTCCTCCATTCTCCTCTCGGGATCGTGGGCACGCACGCACACGTGCCCAGCGTGAGTTTTAAGCCACCAGGTCCGGGATGCGAACCATGGTCGACTACGTGGGAGGCCAGCGACATAGCCATTACGCTAACTGCTGGTTCCCATCTTTGCTCATTTTTATTTAAGATGTTTTAGGCTATAAGTTTTTCCATGTTATATTATTGTTATATCTGGAACTCTTTGAACTTAATGTTTTTCATTGTTATTTATTTCTAAATGTTTTGCAATGCCACTTCATATTTCTCCTTTAAGCCAAGAATTCATTAGAAAGATGTCATATAATTTTTAGAATTACAGTTTTGTTCTTCATTTTGATATTATTTTATAATTTTAATGCATTTTGTCAGTGCTTGTGAGTTTGATTTCTATGTCTTAGAAATGTATTAATATCTGGTGTGCCTGTTTATATGTGGATGTCCCATGTATGTTCCAGATGACAACATATAATGTCTATTCATGAAAAGTAAGTATTTACCTGAGACTAAACTTACTGATGAAAGTAGTCGAATCCTTTTATCTTTTTATTGACATGACTCATCTGAATGCTCACATTATCTCTTAGCTAATAACATTTATCATTAAATTGTGCTGTGGAAAGCAAAATTAATTTGAATGGCTCAAATGTGTATTTGTTTCAGCCTCAAAACAATTGGCTAGATTTATTTAAAGCACACAGAGTATCATTAAATTACCTTTCTTCTCTTTTCTCGTCTGAGTCCTAAAGAGTCAAACAGGAAAGAACAATTTTTAGAACTTTCTGTCATTGCTAATGGGATAGCAATTTTAGGATAATTTCTCCAAAGCGGGAGTCCAGTGGGTAATAACCCATGATAATGACACAAGATGGCCTTACTAACTGTGTAGTCTCTGACACTAGAGCAGTCAGTGTCCATTTAAGTTAAACAGGAGATAACAATGTTTCTTGCCCCTTAAAATGTATTTTATTTCTAAAATTCAATGTCCCTTTTTCTTAAAAAAATAAAGGGATATAACATTAACTAGAACATATGAATATATCCAGAACTAATTTCCAAGTAGTAATTAAACCTCTTTTTCTTTGTAATTCCTTTTTATTGTTCACAAAATGGAAGTAGAGTTTACCTGACAGTCTGAATATTCTGTGAGAACAATGATTTTTTGTTTCTTACACTATTTTATAACAACAAATCTGCCACATGAATTTTTTTTTAAATTTTAGTGAATTAATAGATGGGAGAACAAATGGATGTGTTAAACATCTGCCAAGAGGTAATGAAATAGATTAATTGGCTCCTAAATGTCTCTAATTATGATAGGATTGCAATATTCACAATCACAAATAGCTTATTATACTATATGATTATTTCAAACATTTTCATTCACAAAAAAAAAAGAAAAAAAAAAAAAGAAAAGAAAAGAAAAAAAAAAAAAC